>NC_053161.1:53446552-53478552 GCF_016835505.1 Polypterus senegalus
CACCCCGGCTTAGACTGTAGTTTACCCCTTCTTATAATATGGTATTCTCTGTTCACGTGTAACTATGCAAGTCTATTTTATTGTTAAAATACCCATAAATATGCTATTAAAATCGGAAAAACAAAATTCTTTGAAGTTAAGCATAACAAGAATTTGGAAGATTTAAAGTTGGGAAAATGACTTAGCCTTTCTCTCTATTACAATAAAAAAAATACTGGGATGAAATGAGACTTTTTAGCCTGGGACAAGCAAGACAAGACGTGACTTTTTCCGAGAAATACTTTAACGTCCCGCAAGACAAGACTTTGTGCCAAGAGATTCAACCATGGATGGAGCCAGAAATAAAAGACAAAGAGTAGATGACAAAGTAGAATGTTGTAACAAATTCAAATATGTTGGTGCGATACACATGCAGAGCAGGTTAGAGATAATGAAAGTACTATAGTTTGAAAGTCTCTAAAAAATGATAATAAACATCACATTAGCGCAAACAGAACTTGTTACTCTGTGAAATAAGGGAACAGTGAAAAGAGATTGAACATGTCGTTTTGATTTAAACTTTAAGTCAGGGACTTGTAGATTGTCTAATTTGTGTTGCCATCAGGGAAAAGTAGTGTTTCTTCCCAATGAAGAGGTGTTTCAGCGAAAATTAAAAGATTTGTTGTTTGGTGAAAGTGAAATCCACATACGTGAGCGGGAGAGATGCAAAGTGGCTGGCATGTAGCGCAGGCTGGGAGAGTTGGAGAGCGAAGCCCCCTAGTTTAATAATAAAATTAAAATAAGTAACAAAAACTGCAACAGCAAAAGCAGTATAAGAGAGAAACAGAGAGCGACAGAGATGGATTTACAGTACAACCAGTTAAAAATTAATTTAAAAATAACCATTAATGGTCTAAGATGAAAATTTAAATGTTGACTTTCTTGTCTTACTTTACAATGGTCCCAGGAATTTTAAAGAGTATGGTAGGATAAACTGGCTTGTATATTCAGAGATCTAAATTAAAATACAGTATTTATTACTGATTGGTACTGAAAAGGTATGACCCAGAAATTGTAGATGAGGATTTATAAGGAAAATTCTAGAAGAAGCACTTTACTGATATCAAAATAGAAATGCCATATATAGTATATGGTGTATGTGTATGTGTGTATATGTATGTTTAAAAATCAAATCAGTTATAAAATAATCTTTAATTAGATTTAGGAGGATCATTAAGCGCCACAGAATTGCAAAATAAGAAGCCATCTAAAGAAATGCCTAGTGTATGGGAAGCTGAACACACAAGCAGTTCCACACTGGGGACAACAGGAACACCCTGGCACAGAACACTGTATTCGGACGGTTGAGTGTAGATGGGATTTATACATGTACTTTGACAGACCATATGATAAGTTATTCAGTTTTGTAATACAGGTTGGGACAAGCCAAAAAGAAAATGTTAACCCAGGATTAATATAGAAATAAACATGTCAGACAATACAGCAATGTGCATGTGCAGATGGCAAACAGATAATTAAGAGATGACAAATGAGAGCAAATATCTTTTAATGTATCATACGTTAAACTCATCTAAATCAGTAATGTGACAGTCCAGGTTTCTTTATTTTCGTCTGATTAACTGTGTAACTCCCAACAAAGGTTACTCTAACATAAAATAAAAAATCTAAACTTAACAAATAGCATTTTATTAATTTTCAATTGCTGTCCTGGTGATACAGTGCATCCGGAAAGTATTCACAGAGCATCAGTTTTTCCACATTTTGTTATGTTATAGTCTTATTCCAAAATGGATTAAATTAATTTTTTCCTCAGAATTCTACACACAACACCCCATAATGACAACGTGAAAAACGTTTACTTGAGATTTTTGCAAATTTATTAAAAATAAAAAAATTGAGAAAGCACATGTACATAAGTATTCACAGTCTTTGCTATGAAGCTCAAAATTGAGCTCAGGTGCATCCTATTTCCCCTGATCATCCTTGCGATGTTTCTGCAGCTTAACTGGAGTCCACCTGTGGTAAATTCAGTTGATTGGACATGATTTGAAAAGGCACACACCTGTCTATACAAGGTCCCACAGTTGACAGTTCATGTCAGAGCACAAACCAAGCATGAAGTCAAAGGAATTGTCTGTAGACCGCCGAGACAGGATTGTCTTGAGGCACAAATCTGGGGAAGGTTACAGAAAAATTTCTGCTACTTTGAAGGTCCCAATGGCCTCCATCATCCATAAGTGGAAGAAGTTCGAAACCATCGGGACTCTTCCTAGAGTTGGCCGGCCATCTAAACTGAGCGATCGGGGGAGAAGGGCCTTAGTCAGGGACCAAGAACCCGATTGTCACTCTCTCAGAGCTCCAGAGGTCCTCTGTGGAAAGAGAAGAACCTTCCAGAAGGACAACCATCTTTGCAGCAATCCACCAATCAGGCCTGTATGGTAGAGTGGCCAGACGGAAACCACTCCTTAGTAAAAGGCACATGACAGCCCGCCTGGAGTTTGCCAAAAGGCACCTGAAGGACTCTCAGACCATGAGAAACAAAATTCTCTGGTCTGATGAGACAAATATTGTACTCTTTGGTGTGAATGCCAGGCGTCATGTTTGGAGGAAACCAGGCACCGCTCATCACCAGGCCAATACCATCCCTACAGTGAAGCATGGTGGTAGCAGCATCATGCTGTGGTGATGTTTTTCAGCGGGAAGAACTGGGAGACTAGTCAGGATAAAGGGAAAGATGACTGCAGCAATGGACAGAGACATCCTGGATGAAAACCTGCTCCAGAGCGCTCTTGACCTCAGACTGGGGTGACGGTTCATCTTTCAGCAGGACAACGACCCTAAGCACATAGCCAAGATATCAAAGGAGTGGCTTCAGGACAACTCTATGAATGTCCTTGAGTGGCCCAGCCAGAGCCCAGACTTGAATCCGATTGAACATCTCTGGAGAGATCTTAAGATGGCTGTGCACCGACGCTTCCCATCCAACCTGATGGAACTTGAGAGGTGCTGCAAAGAGGAATGGGTGAAACTGGCCAAGGATAGGTGTGCCAAGCTTGTGGCATCATATTCAAAAAGACTTGAGGCTGTAATTGCTGCCAAAGGTGCATCGACAAAGTATTCAGCAAAGGCTGTGAATACTTATGTACATGTGATTTCTCAGTTCTTTTATTTTTAATAAATTTGCAAAAGCCTCAAGTAAACTTTTTTCACGTTGTCATTATGGGGTGTTGTGTGTAGAATTCTGAGGAAAAAAATGAATTTAATCCATTTTGGAATAAGGCTGTAACATAAGATGTGGAAAAAGTGAGTACTTTCCGGATGCACAGTACCTCATAACCTAGGCTGTCAGTTCCTTTAGGCACATTCCAAACCTGTTAACTCCGATTCAAGCTTACTAGAAAACAGGGTGTGATAGCTTCGGGGGTTATAAGGCTGTAATCAAACATGTGTACAGTACATCAATGGATTTTAGAACATGCTTAGTCAACCTAGAGAGGAAAATCTGCCTAACCTGCAAGTTATTTAGATGTAAAATATACCCAAAGTACCTGGAGAAAATGAAAATAATGGAACAATATATAAAGTGCAGAATATTAAATGTGAACAGAATATTTAATGCAGTTCAATTACAGAATAATTAAACTATCCTAAGGAGAATTTACTAGCTTTATCGCTAATCTAATAATTTAAAATATCTGGTTGACACTGTAATTTTGGCAATACAAATCTTGGTTTTAAAAGCCATCAAAAACACAGTTCATACAGGTACAAAAATAAATACAAAATATGAATATATATGATAGACAGCTGGCAGCACAACTCGGCTGGGACGCCCACTGAGTGGAAGGATGGGGGAAGGCAACCTTTTTGGGACACTGCTTCTCCCAAGACGTCAGATAGCTTCCATGCAGTGTAGCAGTGTCCCGGATTCCCACAGGGCACCATGGGACATGTAGTTTTATACAACAGCCCTGCTGGGTATTGTTGATGCTGCTACTCAGACTGTGGAGGTCAGGCCGGGAATAGAAATGGGAACACAGTGTAAAATGGACTCTGATAATGCTGAGGAGATCCACCAAGCACTTATTCCTAAAATAGGTGAAAGTGTGGAGATTTTTCTCCAGTAAGAGCCTGGGGTCTTATGCGAAACAGCGATTAATGTGAACAGACTCTGTGCTGCACTAACCCCCCACAGGACTGGACGCTGCAATGGATAGGTCACCGCTGAGGGGGGAGATATGTAGATGTCACTTGGGCTGGATGGGTATCCCGGACCAGAAGAAAGAGCAGATCTAGAAGGAAAGACTGGAAAGGGTGGACAGACAGCCCATTAAAAAGAAAAGATATCGCTGGGGGCTTTAAGTTCCCCCAGCACACTAGATGGCAGCAGCCCTGGTTATCGGCACCCAGAGGGAAGCCAGCAGGGCATGCCAGGAGACGGGGTACTGCAAAAGGGTGCTGCAGGGAGACAAGCTCCCTACTGTGATGGACTTCTGTGTGACCCGGAAGTACTTCGATCAGGTGATCACTCTGGCACCGGAAGTACTCTCAGGTCTGCAATGAAAGGGACTACAATCTATTATCCATGCGAGTCAGAGCTGGTAGGTAGAGAGGCAACACTTGACTGGAGGAGGGCAGTGCGGTGGTGATAAAAAATATTGTGAGGAGAAAATACCTGTGTTTTTGTGCTTATTGTGATATATTTTAGAGGAGTTGGTTAATAAATCAACCTTTATTTGAACCTGGTACTGTGCTTGTGTGTTCATGTTGGGATTTAGGCTTGCTGACGTCCAGGTTTCCTTCATAATGCATTTAAGCAGCTTTGGGTTTTTATTGGGTAAACACTTGTGAAAATGTAATTTTGTTTATGAAAAAACTTAAAACACACAGAAGAAAATGAGCAAAAAAAAAAAAAAAATGCCTTAATATCAGGGACATGACTGACATGACATTTATTTCCTCATCTGAGTTCACCTCCTGTTATAGCTCGTCTTTATTTGAAAACTAACAGTGTCAGATCAGGAGGAGCATGAACGTGACTGAGAGAATAAAACTGAATAAAAAAAATGCTAACCTTTACAAGTACCTTGTGTTTACACCAGTTATTACAGACTCAAATCAAATGTATGCTTTTATTGTATAATAGCAACAATAAGAGCAGCTCACTACTCAAAACGTTTATTTTGAGATGTGGGGAGGCTCGAACCGGTGACCCTTTGAACAGGAGTCAGCAGTTCTTACTGATGTACTACTAAAGAAGTCGCTACAATGACCCACACTAACCCAATTTCTTTTTCTTCAGTTATAGTCTTGAATAAAAGCGCAGTTGTTTTGATATATTTATACCTTTTGTGAAAGTGCTTATTTGATATTTGAACTTCAGTGTTCAGACATTATATACTTCATGTCTACATTTTGTTGTTAGTACTAAAACATGGAAAAAGTTTGTCTTTTATGTATTTGTTCAACATTTCTTTTCATCCTACACCTACATAGATCTTTGTAGACACGGAACAAACATGAAATGCATGCCTTCCAAATAACAATATATTTTTTTAGCCTATACAGCTCTAGGTACTACTTCACTCCCCAGACTTGAGCTGGGAGAGCGATTTTTGCACTTTTTTGCGGTGGGAGGATGGGATAGTAGGCTGCTTGCTGCTTGGACTTATCGACACATTTACAAGACAAAAGACGCTGACAGAGAGGTGCGAGCGGATTTAAGGTGGGCCGGATTTACAAGTTTTTTCGTAAAATTTGGTAATTCTAGTGTTAGAGTTAGGAAGGTGTACAAACTAGTTTTCTACCCTTAGAGTTTCATTGATAAGGAAAGCAATATTTGGGCCAGTTTTATGTCTTAATTGTTTCATTTCTTACTTGGGCTTGTTTGTTTGGCACTACAGAAAATACTAGACTTGGGGGTTGTACTTGCATGAACTGTCTCACTGGTGAATGTTACACCCACACTGTAAAGGAACTGAGCTGTGTTGGGGTGTGCATGAGCTGTTTCTTTGGTGAATGGCTTCAGGAACTGTTCAGGGGTGTGTGTGTGTGTCACTAACTGCAGAGAGCTAATAAAGAGGGAGACCTAAAAAGGCATGCTCTGTAACTCTGACCATGATAAGAAAGACCACCTCACTTGCCATGAAGACAACTGTCTTGGAAGTCATGCTGTGCCAGTAACATTTGGAGAGACACTGACATGCACAGACCTTTTGGTGGACAGTGACTCAGAAGGGGCACTTTACTGGTCAGAATTTGTGAAATTTTAATTCCTGAACACAAATTAGTGCCTTCTATTATTTCTGTGTTTTAAATTTCACTAGAAATTTTGATGGCCCATCAGCAGTATTCCAATATTCACAAACCTTTGCAAAATTATTTGTCCAAGATTGCTCATTTTGCCAGATTATCAGAAAACCCATTAGTCCCACTCTACCAAATACAATGAAAGAGCAAATAAAATAAATTCTGATATAATTACATGAAATACCAAATAGAACTTAAAAGCAAGTGTATCATTTAACAACACATAATTTTTTGTCTAACTAAACTGATACAACTGCTTTAAATTTTTAATAAAAGCATTAGATTTTTGAAAGAGCCAAGCAAAATAAAAAAAAATGAAAAAGGTGCAAAAGAGCAGACTAAAGTGCCACAAACCAAATATCAACATTGATAATGCATGATGAATTGTTCTTGCTGAGGATATGGTAATAATATAATATTGAATGTGTATGAGAGAGAAAACTCCCTGACATTCACACATACCAATCAATCTGTAAATACATGGGAAAAACATGTAAACCTTGTGCAGACCCTGGTTCTACAAGCAAGGAATGAAATCTCTGTGCTACCTGGAGAAGCCAGCATATAAAAAAGATCTCCAAGATTAGGGTGGTTGGGAGGTGATGGTGGTGTGTTCGTAGACGGTTTTGCTTGGTTTTGGTGTGTGCAGACGGGTTGCCTCTGACCCTGGGTGAGCAGATTAACATGGAACCAGGCGGCATGCATGAGCAGGCAAGATGATAAAGACGCGACGTGGTAGAAGTAGCTGCCAAGGTTATAATTGTTAATGAAAACTATTACTAAAAAAAAAGCAATTTTCATTAATAATTAACCAAACCAAAATGAAAAACTAAAACTAATTGAAACTGTTAATGTGGCTGAAAGACTAACTAAAATAAAATAATTTATAAAAAACATTTTCATTTTTTGTTACAACCAGACTTACGCATGGCATAACCTGGGCTACAGCGGCCAATAAAAATATATTAATAAATGTTTATTTGTTTTTCAAATATTCCTGCTGCTAGGCTGGCTAATTGGGGTCTTTTTCACCCCTTTTCAGTTATCTCTGAAATAAGTCTTCCATCACCAGCTACAAGCAGACTGTCATCCAGTGAACTGCGGCAAGTGAAGGATAACAGGAATTGGCGCATTATTTGTGGTGACAAGGCAAGCTGAATAAAGATGCTCAAAACCTTGGAAGAAAAAGCAAGTAACTGTGTGATAATAGTTCTAGTGTTAGTAAAGCACACCAAGCTGATGATCATGCTGGTAAACTGTGATTCAAACTCTGATTGCTCATGCATCATAAAAGTGTTGGGCAAATTTCAAAGCTGCTGTTCAAGGGCTCAACACAGATGTATCAGATACATATAATCCTTAACAGAACTTTAGTCTGCTCACAAGTGACAGCACATTATTTATAACTGCGAATGAGTCCAACATACAGTATGTAAACAGCAACCAATAAAGCAACACACACTAAAGGCAAATTTCAGGCTTCTTATGTGGTCTGATGTCCATTAAGACAAGCTGACAGAAATTCTTTGCTCTCCTTGTACATTAAGGTGTAACTGAAACACCTGAATCAGAAATGTGCTAGACAACAAAGCCTTTATAATATGGAAAAGCACAAGTGAATAATGTTTAAGTTTATTTCTCAGGTGTCTGCATTTTGCAGACAACAATTCACCTGTCATATTGCACAGGAAATATCCTTTTTGGAAATAAAACTGCACTAATGGAGAAACTCACTAGGTTATGCGTGAGCAGCACATTGTTGTTGACTAATCAGTTATTTTGAGGTCATTTACCAATGAAGCATATAAATAAACCTCGTAAAATGCCTGAGGTGGCAGTGTTTCTAATAAACTACAGATAACCTTTATTGGTACCTTAATAAAAGTGAAGAGAACCTGAAAACTGGAGAAAATCTATACTTGCCAATTATTTTTTTAACTTATTTTTTCATTTTCTTTGTAGGTTTACATTCAGAGTAGTAAATAACTGATATTGAGAAAATAATTTGGTGGCAGAAAAATATTTTATGAATATTTTTCCCTATCTTTTGAATCTTTCTCAGCCTATAATTTGAGGAACGCTATCAGAATTGGTTGATGTTATTTGTTGTGATCCTGCTCTGGATAAGCGGGTTTTGAAAATGGATGGGTGGATAGATATACAGTATATATTGCTCATAACCTCAGATGCTGTTTCTGTCATTTTGTGGCTGTCCATACACCCACTGACTGTTCTTTCATCCATTGCTATTCTTGCAAAGCTATTCAAGTCTTGGCTACTTCTAAGTCTTGACACTACGTGGTTTTTCTATGTTTCCCTCAGTACAGCTAGGTGGGGTCTGAACACCGATTCAAACCCCTTCCTCCTTAAGCCACCCCAGTTTCATGTGGCAAATTAATTTATACCATGATAGTGAAGAAATAACTTTGAAGTGAAAAATACCAAATTTATACTTTAAAGAGAGTATGTACATATTATGTAACATCATCATTGTAGAATTTTACAGAATAGATATAAATATTTTCTGTTGCCATACTTGCCCTATACTTTAAGAAATTTCATAAGTACATTATTTAGAACATTTAAAACATTATAAAATTGCTAGCTGTGCTACCCAGCTAAGACAGGTTGAAATCTAAGCAACTGACATAAACTGCAGCATTAACTTTTGAAGTGCACCATCCAATGAATTTTTTTTTTTTAAACGCATGAAGTAATAAAATGCACTGCATTTTCCATTACAACAGATGGTACATCAGAAACATTTGTAGTAGCTCTACATTTGTCAAACTAACAGATGGTGCATCACAAACAAAACTTTAGCATATAAGCTTGCTATTTTGTGTAGTACTTTGTGTATGGCTATCATTAATGGAAAGAAAATAATTAATCAGTAACGGGAAATTTTGCATTTATACTGTAGCGGGTGCAGTGCTGCTACGATTCACACTGCTGCAAGGGCGGGGATTTATTTATTTTTTCAGTGGAACCCACCCAACCTTGGCCCAACTTGCACCACTCACACACATAGACATGAAAACAAATGGATTAACACTAGAACCCCTGAAGCCTGCAAAAATATTCGTAATGCCAGGCCATCTTAATTTTACTTGTACCTCCTCATTACTGTGTTAATTGCACACTGATAATGCCTTTGTTTTGCAAATCTGTCAATCGGCGGCAGGTAGGCAGCTTGCTATCCCATCCCACACTGAGGCAGCTGAAGTCATACACAAAATTCTCACAGCTGAAGTGTATTTATCTGGGAGTGAGGTGTCTGGAATTGTATAGGAAAATACCATATCATTACTTGAAAAACATACATTTCATGTGTGTTCTGTGTCTACAACAATCTGTTTACAACAATTCAGTTAGCCTTCTTAATGGCTTCTAAACACTGTCTAGACGATGATAGTGTCAAGTCCACTATATCTCCTAAATCCTACTCATAAGGTGCATTTTTGATTTTCAGACCTCCCATTTTGTATTCAAACCTAACATTTTAACTTCCTACTTTGCTTACATTAAAGTTTATCTGCCACAAATCTGCCCAAGCCTATATGCTGTCCAAGTCCCTCTGTACTGGTTCAACAGATTCTAGACTGTCTGCCAATCCTCCTGGCTTGGTATCATCTGCAAACTTAACAAGCTTGTTATTTATATTCTTAACCACATTATTTATACTTATTAAAAGTAGCAGCGGCCCTAATACTGGCCCCTGTGCTACATCACTTTTAACATCAACCAATTCTGATATGGTTCATCATACCATAACCCTCTGTTTCCCGTGTCTGAGCCACTTTTGCACCCATCCTCACACAACACCCTTAACTACCACTTCTTTTAGTTTGATGCCCAACCTCTCATGTGGAGCCTTATCAAATGCTTTCTGAAAGTCAAGATATATAACATTATATTCTCCACATAGATCATGCTATAGTTGTTTGGATTTGCCTGATCATCCTGTTTATATAATATATTTGCCATTTTCCAGTTCTTCCGAGTTTCCCAAGTGTACAGCGACTTCCTGAAATGGTGTCAAGGGTTTAAATTTGTACTCACTAACCTCCTAAAGAAATCAAGGATAAATATTATCTGGTCCTGGTGATTGCGTGATTTCAGCCTATTTCATCTAAGCAGTACTTCTCCCTCTACAATTTCCAAATCACTCAGTACCTCCTTAGTAGTCCTTGTTACTATGGGAGGTTATCTACTTCCTCACATGTGAAGACCTCAGAAAAATGTGAGTTTAGAGCACTGGCTATTTCGCGGTCTGTATTTTATTATTCCACTTAATTATTCCTGATGCACTTCACCTTCATTGACTGTTCTTTAACTACTATCCTTCTTAATGTTTGCCTTCATGCTCTTTACCGTCCTACGATTCACATTGGAGTTATATCATATATGTCTTAAAAATCTTTTTTTTTAGTGTGCATCTTATTTATCAACTATTTATTAACCCACTGATTTTTTTTTTTTATTTTCCTAACAATTCCAAATTTAGGCATATACCTGTTCTGCATTATATGTAAAATGTTTTTAAACCTTTCCCACTGTTCCTCAACTGTTTCCACACTTACAGTAAACACTTATCCCAGTCCAGCCTCCTTAGGCTTTGCCTCACCTGCTTGAAACTGGCCCTACCAAAGGTAAACTTACAGTTTTAGTCTTTGCATTTGCACTTTTACAAAATACTGAGAATTGTATTACATTATGGTCACTTGCCTCTAGTGGCTCAATCGCCTCTACACCCCGAATTCTATCCGGAATACAAAACACTAAATCTAGTCAGGTTTCCACCCACATTGTTGCTTTAACACAATATGTTAAAAAACAGTCGCTGATAATGTCTAAAACGTCCTGCTCTTGTTCTCAATTATTTGTAAGGTTAGCACAGTTAATATTTGGGTAGTTAAAGTCCCCCATGACTATAATGTCCCCCTGTAAACTTGTCTTTTTAGTACTACTAAAAAGATATGCACTGAAATTACTACATTTGACAGTCTATATCACACTCCTAAAATAAGGGATCTTTCCCAAATGCTTTCCAGACAAAACCAGATGTCTTCATTAAGATGGAGGTCATCGTCCAACTGAAGAGGACTTGCATTTAAATTCTGTTTGACATAAACAACAACTTCACCTTTTCTGTTCTATCCTTCCTCAAAAAAAGTGTATATACTCATCCACATCTTTTTTATTTAGCCGGGTTTCTATTGTAGCTATAGTATAATTATGCTCAGCTACATACAACTCCAACTCGCTTCTTTTATTTTTGATATTTCTAGAAGTAAGGCAAACTGTATTTAATGTGTTAACAGTTTCAGTTTTGCTCTTAAACGTTGGCTTAGAATTAGTTCACTGTGCATTTTTATTTTTACATTACTGTTTATTCCTTTGTGTACAGTCCTAAACATGGCCTGTCCTTAATTACTTTCCACTAATTTTCCACTACAATGCAAGGCCAGCCAGTTCCCCCAGAACTCATGGAGCTGGATCAGCTGGTATCTCCTGCAGATTAATGCTGCAAGGATTAGTTGACGTAATCGACGACGTCGACTACAAAAAAATCGTTGTCGCAGATTTTTTATTGTCGACGCATCATAAACAGAACCTTCAATAGAGGCTCCAGTCACAAAGAACCACATTGGCTTTTGTAACTGCAATGCACTACATGAACGTCTGGGGGCAGTATCGTTTGTCAAGACTGCACACAGTCCTACCAACAAAAAAAAAAACATCTGAGGAGACGAATGTAGAGGAAAATAAATGTGGTTACAATGGCGAGTCAGATAGAGGAGGGGGAAGGAGATAGAAAAAAATTCAGACAGAAACTTTCTAAAGTGTGGGAGCACTTCACTGAAAAAGAAAAAAAAAGTTGAATGCAGATTATGCAAAGCGGAGCTTTCTTTTCACGGCAGCACCACTGCGATGCATGAGCATCTCAAACGCAAGCATCCTGGAGCTGTGATACCGCCGTCTCTTGAGAGGTAAGTTTTAGCGAGTAAAGTTAGTGTCACGTGTTAACGTTGATGTTTGTATTATAATGCACATATCAAGGTTTCGACAATGATAGTTAACCCTTAAACCGACACATACTTAGGGATTAATGCACCCCTGGATGCCAAATACTTTTTAGCTGCAGTTTTTAAGTAAATGTCACAATTCACAAAGAAAATGTGAAATTTTAATGGAACACATTTTTTTCATGCAAAGAACATCACAATTACTGCAACACTGATCATTTTACACACTGCTAATGAACTGTACAAACTATAAAAAAAACTACTGCAACAATCGATTATTATATGTTAAAGGTGCAACTGAAGCCAATTGATGAAATTCAGTAAATGACCGAGCTAACAGCACTTGAACTGGCTGCACACAAACACACAGAGGTAAACACTGATGATTGCAGGCTCGTTAGTGCAGCGGCTGAATCCCAGAGACAGTGGTGCTGCAGTTCTACCGGGGCGGGCATTGCTCATGAGCTGGCTGCTCAATAAATGTATGGCACTGACTGATCAGCTCCGGCATGCTGGCAAATTGCTCTGTGAAGCAAATATAGCCAGTTACAGGGTTCAATGAATGTACGTCTCCGAATATATTCGCCCCCTGCGTGCTGGTAAATTGCACGGAGACACGACTACAGCCAGTTGCAGCATTCAATGAATGTACGTCGCCGCATATACTCGGCTTCAGCGTGCTTCCAAATTGCACTGGAAACCAACTCAAGCGGGTTGTGGCGGTTTAAGGGTTAAGTAAATATAATTTCAGTCATGTTTGCTAATGCGATTGAAGCTATAGTACACGAGTGAATAGTTGCAGCTGAGCCGTCCTAGTTTTTTTTCTTCTTTGTCATATAATATTTGAGTTCATATGAATAGTAAACCATCTCTAACTAACGTTAGGTAACTTGTGTTCTGGAGTATATCAGTAATTAGCTTGTTACATATTTTATTCCTTTATTTTTTTATTTTAGCATAATATAGTACAGGCATGTCAATTAAAGTCTTAGCCGCTTAGCTAGGTCTTTATATTATTATATTATATTCATTGCTTATATAGGAGTCTTACATTGTGAGATCTATTTCTTTTGTCCCGACACTGGGCATCTCTTGTTAGCAACCAGTTCGTCAATATCAGGCTTGAAATCTTGTGCAGGGATGAAAGGTGCTCGACAGTAAGTCTTGAGCGATGGGGGGTTTTGGTAGCTTTCATTAACGAAAAAAATTGCTCACAAAGGTAAGTGCTTTCGAACACAGACAGTACTCTTGATGCCAACTTATGGATCTGCATATACGAGGGTGGCAGGTAAGCATACAAGCCTGGCACACCAACTTTGTTGTATTTTGCCTTTGGTATTGAATCTGACTGCAGTTTAATCAATTCCATTTGGATATTCTCTGGCACATTCTCAACGTTATAAGAGAACAGCGCAAAGTCCTGTTTGTGTGAACTGAAATCATGAAAACGCTCACTGAATTCATTGCTCAGTAATACAAGTTGGAAAACAAATCCTCCAAAATCAAATTTTACTTTACGAAATTTACTTCAAAGTTTATATTGTAAAATAAGCCGATATGCAAAAAGCCACCTGACCTACACTAATTTTACAAACTCAAAATCACAAAAATATGTTAATAAACAACTCACCAACTTCTTGCGTCCACTTCAGATCTTCAGCTGTAGGCTGAACTGTTCATTACAATACTAACACAAAATTACACAAAACTGGAGCAAAAACACGTGAAAATATGCAAACTATTACTACTCGTGATGGTTAATTCTGCCCAGTGGCCAGTCTCAGCAGCCAGCCCAGCCAGTAGTGTAGCTGAGCAGGGGCAGCTCTAGGCTCGTGGCAGCTCTGGGCAGAAAAAGAATCGTTGGCCCTTCGCCCGCCAATGTCAATATGGTATCTTATGCACGGTGGATGGCCACGTCCGTTGCGGATAGGGAATCCATTCCCGGGAATTTGGGACTCCCGGGGATAACACAGTGCACGGGCATCTCACATGTGAACGGTTTTAGAACGACCAACACTTATTTTTAATAAAACTATTGAAATATGTTGACACCAATAAAATACTAACCTTATCTACAAGTTCATGCTGTCATATAAGTACATGTATTTAGTTCAGGGGTGCCCACACTTTTTCACCTCGCAAGCTACTTTTTAAAATGACCAGGTCGAAATGATCTACTTACATTAAAAATGCTATATTATATATACTAGCAAAATACCGCAGCGGCGAAGTACTGCATTAAAATTTTTATTAAGAAGAAAATTAAACCATTCTAAACTGAGGGAAAATATGCCAATAATAATTTGTTAAGGATCTCTTTGTATACCACATTGTGAGTTCGGCCCTCCGGTTGTAATATGACCAAGCTGTGCGCTGAGCTTACTCTTGAGCATGCAACGTACAGTTGGCCATGTGAACAGTAATCTTGTTTCAAATCTCACAGCTTGGATTGCTGCTGTCATAATCGGTTTGAGTTTCATGGTTTGTTTCAAGTACGACAGTATTTGCAGGACATGTGTTGAAGTGACATTCGGCATCTGTCAAGCGTTGTAAGCATACAACAGGTTTCATCGATAACTTCACATCCAGCTTTTGAGAGTTTAAACATTCATAAACATCAAAGTGTCCACTACTGAAATCGTCACCTGTCAATCTAAGATGTTTAAGAGACATTGGCAGTTGTCGAAAGGTGTAAAATATTTGGCCATTTCGGTACACTTGAAAACGACAACCGAACAATTCAGCGGCAGCCATCACTCACATGCAGAACCATAGGTGAAGGGCTTAAACATTTCACTCTTATAGTGCTCCTGTGTAGTATAATTATCTCCTGTACTGTCATCAGTCCACACCTTGAACCTGTCCCAGTCATTCAATACATAAGACAGAATGTTCCTCCGGATATCAAGAGTGAACCTGATATGGCCGTGCAATATGTAACAAAGAGAATGGAAAAGGTAGGTGGTATCTCCGGGCATTGAAACCACTCGGTAAGTGACAGTTCTTTGATCGATGGTGATCACCTCGATAGACATGGTAATGGGGGTACGGTTGGAATGATAAAGGAAATGGGTATCTGAGCAATGTAAAGTAAGTCTAAAATACCTACACAATAACTATAATCGTAATAAACGAACAATAAAACAGCGGAGAAGCCATGGATTAAATAAAAAGGTTGTAGTTATCAGTAGGGAGACGTGAATCCCCTGGCGAAGCAAGGAAGGGAATGTAGAGACCGAGCGGACGGACGGCCTTATACAGGCAGGCAGCCAACAATGTGGGAGGCATTGGGATGGGGGACCCAACACCGCCTTGCACAGTGACCGAGCTGCAGGCTATGGACGTATATATTTACGTAAGTAAGATTCAGTTAGCGTTGGGAACCCGTGTACCAAATTTCTTGAAGATGCCCATAAGTAACAAAGACTATTGAAAAGTTCAATATATGCTGACAGTGGCGCCATACCACTGAAATAAAGTGGTGTGAAAAACTATTTGCCCCTTCCTGATTTCTTATTCTTTTGCATGTTTGTCACACAAAATGTTTCTCATCATCAAACACATTTAACCATTAGTCAAATATAACACAAGTAAACACAAAATGCAGTTTTTAAATGATGGTTTTTATTATTTAGGAGAAAAAATCCAAACCTACATGGCCCTGTGTGAAAAGTAATTGGCCCTGAACCTAATAACTGGTTGGGCCACCCTTAGCAGCAATAACTGCAATCAAGCGCTTATGATAACTTGCAATGAGTCTTTACAGCTCTGGAGGAATTTTGGCCCACTCATCTTTGCAGAATTGTTGTAATTCAGCTTTATTTGAGGGTTTTCTAGCATGAACCGCCTTTTAAGGTCATGCCATAGCATCTCAATTGATTCAGGTCAGGACTTTGACTAGGCCACTCCAAAGTCTTCATTTTGTTTTTCTTCAGCCATTCAGAGGTGGATTTGCTGGTGTGTTTTGGGTCATTGTCCTGTTGCAGCACCCAAGATCGCTTCAGCTTGAGTTGACGAACAGATGGCCGGACATTCTCCTTCAGGATTTTTGGTAGACAGTAGAATTCATGGTTCCATCTATCACAGCAAGCCTTCCAGGTCCTGAAGCAGCAAAACAACCCCAGACCATCACACTACCACCACCATATTTTACTGTTGGTATGATGTTCTTTTTCTGAAATGCTGTGTTCCTTTTACGCCAGATGTAACGGACATTTGCCTTCCAAAAGTTCAACTTTTGTCTCATCAGTCCACAAGGTATTTTCCCAAAAGTCTTGGCAATCATTGAGATGTTTCTTAGCAAAATTGAGACGAGCCCTAATGTTCTTTTGCTTAACAGTGGTTTTGCCTTGGAAATCTGCCATGCAGGCCGCTTTTGCCCAGTCTCTTTCTTATGGTGGAGTCGTGAACACTGACCTTAATTGAGGCAAGTGAGGCCTGCAGTTCTTTAGACGTTGTCCTGGGGTCTTTGTGACCTCTCGGATGAGTCGCCTCTGCGCTATTGGGGTAATTTTGGTCGGCTGGCCACTCCTGGGAAGGTTCACCACTGTTCCATGTTTTGCCATTTGTGGATAATGGCTCACTGTGGTTCGCTGGAGTCCCAAAGCTTTAGAAATGGCTTTATAACCTTTACCAGACTGATAGATCTCAATTACTTCTGTTCTCATTTGTTCCTGAATTTCTTTGGATCTTGGCATGATGTCTAGCTTTTGAGGTGCTTTTGGTCTACTTCTCTGTGTCAGGCAGCTCCTATTTAAGTGATTTCTTGATTGAAACAGGTGTGGCAGTAATCAGGCCTGGGGTGGCTACGGAAATTGAACTCAGGTGTGATACACCACAGTTAGGTTATTTTTAACAAGGGGCAATTACTTTTTCACACAGGGCCATGTAGGTTTGGATTTTTTTCTCCCTAAATAATAAAACCATCATTTAAAAACTGCATTTTGTGTTTACTTGTGTTATATTTGACTAATGGTTAAATGTGTTTGATGATCAGAAACATTTTGTGTGACAAACATGCAAAAGAATAAGAAATCAGGAAGGGGGCAAATAGTTTTCACACCACTGTAACTTTTGTAAGTAAGCTGTAAGGAATAAGCCTGACAAATTCCAGCCTTCTACCTACATGGGAAGTTGGAGAATTAGTGATGAGTCAGTGAATCAGTCAGTCAGTTAGTGAGGGCTTTGCTTATTATTAGTATAGATATATATTGGCGTGGCGGCCCTGTGCAGGTGCACAGTTTGCACAGGCCTAAGGCCGCCCCTGCTGCAGCCTGGCACTTCAGTTGTAACTTTGGTCAAGGCTCGTGGCTATACTAGCAGATGATGTTTCCGGTACTGTAACGCCATGGGAAAACACGCTTTTGTCAGAAGGCAGAAGTAAGAAAAGTCAATAAGTAACACTGAAGATGCAGAATGATTCAATCACAAATGATAGTAATCATTTTGTACAAGTTCAGTGCTAACTAGGATCTGTCATGCGGGCCACACAGATTTGAGTTGCAGGCCGCATGTTTGACATGCCCGATATAGTTCATGATGTGATAAACTACAGCACTTTTCCTTCAGAGTGTGATGATTAAAACATCTTTCTCTGTCTGCAAAATCATTCTTGTGTATACCTGCTACCTCTACTGCCTCTGAGCATCTCTTCTCAGCAGCTGGGAACATTGTCTCAAAGACGAGAGCCAGCCTCACACCAGGGCATGTCGAAATGCTCACGTTCCTGCACTGCAATCAGGAATATATGAACTGAATCTTTTATAAACTGCACATTATTATTTGCATTGAAGCTTTATTTAAACTTTTGGACTTTAAGACACACCAGTGGCCATTTTTGGTTGTTACATGCACTTTTTTTATTTAAAGTCTATGTGCACTTTAGTTTGTTTTGTTTAATGTATTTCTTTTTTATTGTGATGGTAACACTAATATAAAACATCTGATTATTTTCAAATTCATAAGTTTCACTGGTTGTTATTTTAATTTGATTATTATTAATTTTAATTGTGTCAATGCAGAGACATCAAGGTGACATTCACAGGTGGACAGACGTGAGCAGATGAGGTAAGACATGCACTGGAGCCCAGAACAGGATGTGCAACCACAGGTTGCAGGCATCAAAATGGTCAGGCATGAAATAATCCTGACTAATTGGGAAAAAAAATTGAACGATGAGTCGACTACCAAAATAATCGTTAGTTGCAGCCCTACTGCAGATGTAGCCTTCATATAAGTCCAGCATCAAAAAGGACTTGCAGTACATTGGCCTCATTATTACAATTTGACTTTGGATTACCAAAACTGCTCAACATTTTTCATTATTAAAATAAAATTATTTAGCTTAAATGGTAAAACCAAAAGGTTTAAGCCAAAAAATGTGATTAAAAAACTACAGTTATTTGACTATTTCTGGCTATTGACCACCTCTAATGCCTGCTGTCTGTCTTTCGATAAGATTAACTTTACCTTTCTCTGTCTGTATTCCTTACTTTGCTCCCCTCTTATTCCTCACTTAAAAGCTCTCCATAGACACCATTTGTATTCCTTTGTATTAATGAACCTGTATGCTGTCACCCTGTTAATTGTTCTACTTCCTTGACTGCTAAGAACTGCTCAATCTAATAAATTTCATTTCAAGCTTCTTCCTTCTTTCCAAGATAAACTTGCTTACTGAAATACATTGCTAGTTAATTTCTTATTGTCTTATCTGTTCCTACAGCCGCTTGTGCAATAATCGGAGCCTTAACACAAGTTGCCGGCATACGCACTGTGGAGCCCCTCTCTCTGCTGCTTTGAAGTCAGCTGTCTACCAGTATTTAAAACTAATGCTTTCTTACTTATGAATGAGTGTGCCCTAGCTTTCTTACTAGTGTTAATACTTAACTAAATGAGTGTAATATGGTGTCTAATCCAATTACCCTTAATATACCTTGAAGTTTTACACTTTAACTTTGCCTCTATGGTCTACATGTGAATCTCAAAACAGAATACACATCTGGGGACAATCTGTTAAAAAGTGTGCAGTGAACAGAAGGGAAATCCTGCAATCCTGTTGTAAAGGCTACACCCACAGGGTTTGTTCCTAAAACAGCCTCCCCCCACTAATTCCTCCAGTCTATGTGTTTTAATCCGCCACCGGGGAATGAGGGAGAGAGCAAAAGTTACTAACCAAAAGATTTGACGCTGAGAGAAAATAAAAAACTAAGATTGCTGTCATCAATTTAGGAGATCAGGAGCGTAAGGTAACTGACGCTCAATAATTAATTAGCACATTGTAATGAGCACTGCAACAGAGGAAACAGACACAAACTTATACCATCAACAGCTACTGAGCACTTTGAGAAGTGCCTCAGTCATCTATGATATCTTTCTCTCATTTTAACTATTGCATTACTATATGATATAACAGTAAATATAAACTGCCTTTGAAAACACATCAGATCGCAAGGGTAAAAAAATCATGCTGGATATCTATACTGATATGGACTGGGTAATGTGCTAGGAACAAAAGGGTGCCACATCGTTTGATGGAAATGAAAATTATCAACCTAGAGAGAGCTGAATTCAAAGACAACCTGAAAATCAATGTGAAAAAAAATGATGCGGCAGGCTAGTCCATTTTGCCAAAATTTCATTGCAGCAACTCAAAATCGTACTCAGTAGTTTGTATGGCCCCCCACGTTTTATATGCATGCCTGACAACGTTGGGGCATGCTCCTGATGAGATTACGGATGGTGTTATGGGAGATCTTCTCCCAGATCTGCACCAGGGCATCACTGAACTCCTGGCTAGTCTGAGGTGCAATCTGGCTGCGTCAAATGGACCGAAACAATGTCCCAGAGGTGTTCTATTGGATTTAGGTCAGTTGAGCGTGAGGGTCAGTCAATGGTATCAATTCATTCATCCTCCAGGAACTGCCTGCATACTATCGCCACATGAGGCAAGGCATTGTCGCACACCAGGAGGAACCCAGGACCCATTGCACCAGCATAGGGTCTGATACTGGGTCCAAGGATTTCATCCTGATACCTAATGGCAGTCAAGGTACTGTTGTCCAGCCTATAGAGGTCTGTGTGTCCCTCCATGGATATGCCTCCCAAGACCATCACTGACCCTCCACCAAACCGGTCATGCTGAACGATGTTACAGGCAGCATAACGTTCTCCATGGCTTCTCCAGACCCTTTCCCGTCTGTCACATGTGGTCAGTGTGAACCTGCCCATTCTGGTATTGTACGGCAAATGCCAATCAAGCTCCATGGTGCAGGACAGTGAGAACAGGGCCCACTAGAAGATGTTGGGCCCTCAGGCCACCCTCACGAAGTCTATTTCTGATTGTTTGGTCAGAGAAATTCACACCAGTGGCCTGCTGGAGGTCATTTTTTAGGGCTCTGGCAGTGCTTATCCTGCTCCTCCTTGCCCAAAGGAGCAGATACAGGTCATGCTGATGGGTTAAGGACCATCTACCGCCCTGTCCAGCTCTCCTAGAGTAACTGCCTGTCTCCTGGAATCTCCTCCATGCCCTTGAGACAGTGCTGGGAGTCACAACAAACCTTCTGACAATGGCACGTATTGATGTGCCATCCTGGAGAGGTTGGACTACCTGTGCAACCTCTGTAGGGTCCAGGTATCGCCTCATAATACCAGTAGTGACACTGACCGTAGCCAAATGCAAAACGAGTGAAAAAACAGTCAGAAAAGATGAGGAGGGAAAAATGTAAGTGGCCTCCACCTGTTAAACCCTTCCTGTTTTGGAGGTTGCCTCATTGTTGCACCTCTAGTGCACCTGTTTCATTAACACCAAAGTAGCGGAAACTGATTAACAACCCCCTCCTACTACTTAGCTGACCAGATCAATATCTCAGAAGTTTCACCGACTTAATGCTATACTCTTATTAAAAGGCGTTCCTTTAATTTTATTTAGCAGTACAGTGGCACCTCAGTTCACGAACGTCTCGGTACACGTACAAATCGGTTTATGACCAAAAAGTTCACCAAAGTTTTGCCTCGGATCACGAACACACACTTGGTATACAAACAAGCCAGTTTTCCTTTTGGTTTGTACGTGTTCAGTCTCTCCCCGTGCATTTCCTGTACTGCGAGCAAGAGAGAGAGAGCACGACACACATGAGAGACACACACACACAGGCGCGTGAGAGAGAGAGAGAGAGACGCACACACAGGCAGCGCGAGAGAGAGAGCTGGACAATGTTACTTTTCTTGGTGTTTTATTAAATTAAAGATTTTCTCAAATGTTCATTTTTTTCCCTGTGCTTAAAACTCACTAAAAAAAAGTGTTTTTAGCCAGCGGTTGGTAGCGCTATAGCGCAAACTATTGCAGTGTTAGTTTTCTCTGTTGTTCAAGGTTTTGTCAGAGTTATTCAAAGTTTTTACATTTAGTTTACTATTACGCTGTGCATTCTATGGTTTAATTAACTATATTTGTGCTTAAAAACTTAAAAAATATATATATTTACATACAGTTCATATGGTCTGGAACGGATTAATTGCATATACATACAATCCTATGGGGGAAACTGCTTCGGTTCACAACCAAATCGGTTTACGACGAGAGCTTTGGAACGAATTATGGTCATGAACCGAGGTTCCACTGTATAGTTTAGATAAGCATTGTGGTCTATGATTATGCAACTGTGACACTGGGTTTTTATTTTAAATCAGTAATGTTAAATTTCTTTAGTTATTCAATTAGACATGTAATCAGAAGTTGGACTCTGTACAGTCCTCTCCTTGATTTTACTGGTGGTGTTAGGCAGATTTGTTGATTCGGGTGTTTTGAGTATGAGATTTGTATCTCTATGGGCTCTTTGCTATCCACTCTCTTAATGCCAGTCACCGTTGACAGGGTGTAACACATCATTTACTACAAATGCATATTTTGCAGTACAAATTTTACTGAATATAGCTGACAATGCTTTTAAGCATACATCGACTCTTACACTATCATTTAAACATTGAGTAACAGAGCGCACACACAGCACCTGCGATAATGCATCATTCACATCTACCATATGTCCAATTGATGCCATCGAATGCCAATGTATCTGATGCTACAGAAAGCTTTTTCCCTTGTGAGCTGGATATGTTTATTTTTAAAATGTGTAATGTGCCCTTTGCACACCTGATGCACATTTATACGTCTAACAGGATATTTTTAGGAGACTTTTCAGCTATATACGGTAAAGCATTATCCAAAGCTTGCTGTTTGTCAAACCAGGGTAACAAGAGCACCGCTACTATTTGCAATTCAAAATCACTGCCCCTACTTTGACCGTCACCTTCATGAGGCAATAGACTGGTTTATACATGGGATACTCAGTGAGCCTTCTAATTGTTCCAACCCAGTTTTAAGCACAATTCACTCATGGTGGCTTCAGCAAGACTACTTTTAACTATTCACCACTACAACACCAATTATTTACTTAGAGTTGCCCGAGTTATGTAATGCCTACTGTTCCACCTCATCAATGCTAGTTTGAATCCAAATTACAAAAACAAGCACAAGTAACAAGTAACTTTTAACTAACGCTCTCCCAAACACTCAGTTACGTTTGCTTCATAACAGATAAATAGATGCAAAATCACCCTCCTAAAAGGAGAAAAAAAGCTTTACAAATTCCCACACAGCTCCTTACAGGCAACTAAACAAAGTATTTAGGAGCACAATATATCCATTAATAAATCTAACACCTCAGAATACAAAAATCTCAGCAGTTCCTCTTCCCAGCCCCTGCTGCTTATGTTCCGGGGTAGCCACCATGGGCAGTCCAGTACCTCCCCTGGGACGCCTGGTGGCAGCCACCATGGCTGACGGTGATTCCCCAACCACCCGCAGGGCTCCATGGGAGATGGAGTCCTCCACAGCCTGGTTGAAGGCTCGGATGGCCGCTAGGGGGAGCTGCATGGACTCAGCAGCCCGGCTGGACGAATCTTCAGCCCCACCCAGAGGTGCAATTAGGACTAGGTGGTCAAGCACCTGGAACACTTTCGGGTGGGTTATAAAAAGGGCCAGCCACCACTACTCGAAGAGCCAGAGTTGGGAGGAAGGAGACGAAGCTTGGGAAGGAGTGGTGGTAAAGGAAGAAAGGTGGTGTTGCTTTGTGTTGGACTGGTGTTTTGTGGGACTGTGTATTGCCTGTGGGTCACGGGGAAGACGTTCGCCCCGGGTGAAGAAAAATAAAGTCTTTGTGTTTTTATACGTGCCTCCATGTCCATCTGTGCCGGGTCAGGTGCCTATATAGCGCCTTTGTTACAGCGTTTAATACACTGTACACTTTATCAAAGCAAATAGACAAACCTGAAGTACCTAGGAAGAAAGAGTATGCAGTATATAAAAATAGAAAATATGTTACATTGTATTATCAAACAAAAAAACTTAATTTATTAGAAAAAACTCCAGAAATAAAACTTAATTTTCATTTTCAGTAAACTATGCACATGAATAACTACAATGTGTATAATTATGTATTAAACTAATTCTGCGTCTCACCTCTGAATTGCTAAACTGTCTACCTCATGTATCATTTTAATTATTTTTCAAGCTCTTCCCCAGAGGAACTGGGTGATTGGATCTTAATTAATGGATACAATAAAAAAAGTGCTGGTCTTCTTTCAATGCATTCAGAGAATCAGCTTCATTTACATGGTCCCTTTTCTATTTCAGACAAAGGCATAAATGAGGTTTTATTGTGGAATTACTAAACTATTAAAATTCTGTGCTTATCCTATCTTTATATTAAAAACATATAACTTCAATAAAAGTGGTAAACAAATAATTAACAGAAAATATTAATTTATTTTACTCCTGAAAACAAATCTTAAGTATAAATTACTACGTTTACATCACAATGCCAGTGACTGTTAAATCTTACACTAACATACAAATTGAAATTAACAACTTCTGGATCGTAAATCTACAAAATTATACTGTTACTGATGTAACTACAAAAAAGTTTAAATGTATTTTGAATATTTACCTCCTTTGCACAGAACAAACAAGCAAAATATTACAAAAGCACTTATTTTCAGTCTATATGAAGCAACTCACCTCCTTGTGGACCGATTTACTTGTTAAGGAAATTTTTTATTGTTAAAATCGTCTATAGTGGATCCGGAAAGTATTCACAGCGCATCACTTTTTCCACATTTTGTTATGTTACAGCCTTATTCCAAAATTGATTAAATTCATTTTTTCCTCAAAATTCTACACACAACACCCCATCCATAATGAAAACGTGAAAAAAAGTTTACTTGATGTTTTCGTAAATTTATTAAAAATAAAAAAATTAAGAAAGCACATGTACATAAGTATTCACAGCCTTTGCCATGAAGCTCAAAATTGAGCTCAGGTGCATCCTGTTTCCCCTGATCATCCTTGAGATGTTTCTGCAGCTTAATTGGAATCCACCTGTGGTAAATTCAGTTGATTGGACATGATTTGGAAAGGCACACACCTGTCTATATAAGGTCCCACAGTTGACAGTTCATGTCAGAGCACAAGCCAAGCATGAAGTCAAAGGAATTGTCTGTAGACCTCCAAGACAGGATTGTCTTGAGGCACAAATCTGGGGAAGGTTACAGAAAAATTTCTGCTGCTTTGAAGGTCCCAATGAGCACAGTGGCCTCCATCATCTGTAAGTGGAAGTACTTCGAAACCGCCAGGACTCTTCCTAGAGCTGCCCGGCCATCTAAACTGAGCGATCGGGGGAGAAGGGCCCTTGTCAGGGAGGTGACCAAGAACCCGATGGTCACTCTGTCAGAGCTTCAGAGGTCCTCTGTGGAGAAAGGAGAACCTTCCAGAAGGACAACCATCTCTGCACCAATCCACCAATCAGGCCTGTATGGTAGAGTGACCAGGCGGAAGCCACTCCTTAGTAAAAGGCACATGGCAGCCCACATTGTCATTATAGGATGTTGTGTGTAGAATTCTGAGGAAAAAAATGAATTTAATCCATTTTGGAATAAGGCTGTAACATAACAAAATGTGGAAAAAATTATGCGCTGTGAATACTTTCCGGATGCACCAGATCTTAAAACAACAAAACTGCATGTGTCTCCATCTACTGACAAATTTACTCTCATATTGGTCTTGAGAAAGGTTATTTAAACTTGCATATTTTCCTCTTTTAAACAGTTTATAGCCACTCCTAGGGGCAAAGCAAATTCCAATTGAAGTTATTGAAACATCACCACAGTTGTGTGCACAGTGAGGACTTGAATAAATATTTTAAATCTCATCTAGTTACTGATCTACAATCAGCTGTAGACCCTTCACAAGCCCCAACTAACAACAGCAAAAATGATACAGGAAATTTTACACAACTTGAGTCGAAATATAGTGTCTTTGAAGGCTATTTTATCTACCACAAGCCTGCATGGGCTTATTTTTATTTACAAGCTATTGTAAAATGCTTTTAAAAGTAATTACATTGTATTATTACATTTATTTTTGACTCATTATAAAAATAAAAATATTACATAATCAAAAAATTGACAGAAATCATGCAGTGCCTGAATTCATTTGACTGTTATGCCATACATTATTTTCTAACTTTTTTTTTGTTTGTTTAATCATACTTCTCCTGGATTTTAACATTTTTCTCAGCTTCTGTAGTGCTGCTGCCTCGCAGTTAGGTTCGCTTCCCGGGTCCTCCCTGCATGGAGTTTGCATGTTCTCCCCGGGTCTGCGTGGGTTTCCTCTGGGTACTCCGGTTTCCTTCCACAGTCCAACGACATGCAGGTTAGGTGCACTGGTGATTCTAAACTGGCCCTAGTGTGTGCTTGGTGTGGGTGTGTGTGTGTGCCCTGCCCAGGGTTTGCTTTATGCCATGTGCCCTGTGTTGGCTGGGATTGGCTCCAGCAGACCCCCATGACCCTGTAGTTAGATATAGCAGGTTGGATAATGGATGGATGATTATAATCAGAGCCAAATGCCTTGGAAATCACCAATTAACTTTACCTTAGATTAGAGCCTAAATACTTCACAGGATCAAGCACCAGACACATTATAACATCTTCTATTCAGAACAGACTATATGAATTTAGGCCTTAATGACAGAATTGTTGCTATGAAAGCACTACTAAAAAAAAGACAAATATAAAAAAGAAAAGACTTGCTTGAGCCTGGAAACACAGGCAGTGTATATCATACCAGTGGAAATCTGTCCTTCGGTCTGATAAATCTAAATTTGAGATGATCAGTTGCATCCACTGTGTCTTTGTGAGACATACAAAAGGCAAACATTTTGTAGAAACACATGATCATATCTGGTTTACATTTAGTTAGCATTTGTTATTCAACACTGCAATTAAATTAACACAACTTAAGGTAGTGTAAAAAATATTTAGTACAAAAGGAGAGTGATGGAGTGCTCCAGAATATGATCTGCCCTTTCATGTTCCCAATCTAAAATCAGAAGAGGTGTTTTGGATAAGGTCAAATAGAGCTTATGCTCACTGTTTTGTCTTGGTAGAGTTCTATATTACTCTACTTTCCCCTTTTGTATTATTTATTGTGTAGCCTTTGTCAGAATGCCTCAAATCACATAGACTTACCACTGTTTATAAGGTATTGTACTTTATAACTTCTCCCCACCTTCTCTATTACATCAATAACATCAGGCAATTACAGAGTAAAAGACAAGCAGTTAAGTGACAACTTAAATAATGTACTATTGATAATACTCATAAAAAAATAACAATAAGGAAAGTACATTTGAATATTGACAACCACACAACCTGATAAATGTGGATGTGAAATTTCAGATGGCATACAGACTTGTTAGTTACTGAAAAGGTCTCTAGTTAAGTCATCATTTTTAGTCAGCTTTCTTCAGAACAGTCTCAGAGCCTCTCTCAATATGGCAGCCTGGTTGTGCTTCTCAGTGTGGTCTTTATTTCAGTTCATGGTGTTTGAGATGCTCGTTCATCATGATGGTGAGAGAGACAGGGAGGGGTAAAGCAACCAAATTTATGCATTCTTTATCAAATTCCTTACACCAATAGAGTGTCATGCTACAGAATGGTCTCTGATTCAAATCAATCCCAAACAGCCATACTTCAGACCAATTGGGGCAAAAAGTACCTTACTCACCTGCCCCCAAAACCATTTGTTGAGCTGATGTTTGCCAGCTAGGTAATTTGGCTTTTCTGTAGGATTGATTGAGAGAATCCTGCAGAGAATCACTTGCCAAACTAGTTTTATACACTTCCTCTTAACCTGTCATAAAATTACAAAGATTCGGTCCTAAAATGGATGGAGGGGTGGGTGGGATTCTTGGCCAAATATCAAACCACCGCTGTTCCTATCTATACTAATAAAAGGCAAAGCCCTCAATGACTGACTGACTCACTAACTCATCACTAATTCTCCAACTTCCCGTGTAGGTGGAAGGCTAAAATTTGTCAGGCTCATTCCTTACAGCTTACTTACAAAAGTTAAGCAGGTTTCATTTGAAATTCTACGCGTAACGGTCATAACTGGAAACTACTTTCGACCATATATATGACCATAGCCGGCGGCTCGGTCGCTGTGTGAGGCGGAGTTACGTGGGAGGCGTTGGAAGGCAAAGGAAGAGCTCCAAAGAGCGCTGAACAAAAAAACGCATTACACAATTGAGAAGGCAGCAAAAGAATATGAAGCAAGTGACGCATACAAGCATATTCATGAGTGCAGCTACTTCGGAAACAAAGCACGGTGTTAACCTAAAGTTTAAATTAAGTTCATAGACAGGCTGCCGCTGGCGTTTGTCATGCCCACGACGCATACCATATTCATGAGATACAAGTTTAATGAGAAGACGTAGGGTTTAAACGAGACTTCTGATCATTTTGTAACAGAGATTTTAAATTGCTGGCATGCCAGGTCTGAGCTAACATTAAATAAGGCCGTGGACATTGTGAGATTGCCCGAGATAGCACAAGCACAGCTGAGAAGCTTCGATGCATGTACTCCGAGTGGCTAACGTGAACTGACTTTGCAGGACTGGGAAAGGTTAAATTAAGTTCATACACATGCTACCGCTAAATATTCACAGGCAAATCCACAACATAATACTGGGAATGCCTGCTAAACATCTTATATTCACGAGTACCGATTTGGGTAGTGAACACTTCGATGAATGAAACCGGTTATGTTTATGACGGTTGACAAACACGAATATAACTTGAACACAACTCATCCTCCAAATACGAACCTGATTGAAAGAAATAATGATAATCAATTCCTTGCTGACAGCAACACTCATAACAGTGACAAAACTATTACACTGGTATATAAATATATATATATATAAATATATATATATATATATATATATATTAGTGGTGGGAATTTAACACGTTAATTGCGATTAATTCATTGGAAAAAAATAACGTGTTAAAAAAAAATAACGCATTTAATCACACTTTGCATTTGTGGTGTTATGGGTCCACAGCTCGCTAAGCAAAGGCCATTTTTAAATAAGTAATCAATACGCTCGCGGCTTAGTGAGGGCGTTGGGCCATAGTGGGCGCGGGGCGATCCGTAGGGTGTGGGCGTTTCTCACCTAGTGCACAGGTGAGGAACTGCCCACATTCATGATTGTCCCGTGGCTAATGCTGCAGCTGCGGTGGCCCTCGTCATTTTAAAAGAAGCGCGAGTCAGTTGTGTGGAAAAAGGAAAAAATGGAGAGGATGAAAAGAGGTGAAAAAAGAAAGCGATCGGAGAGAGAAAGGAAAGGAGAGGACGGAGGTTACGGGAGCAGAGAAGAAGCGGGCGGTGCGTGAGTGTGGTGAGCGCGCGATCGAGCGCTTCGTGGACAGCTGCGTGGAAGCTGGGTGTTAGGCCGACACCCAGGCGTTTGTGTTGATGTCGCTCCCGCTGAGCGATCAGGTAGCGGGAGTGACCAGGAAGGCGACTGGCGCAGAGGCCATGGAAAGACAGCGGAAGTCGGGAGACTTGGTGGTGGGAATCCCCAGCGTGGCGACCTGGCGTTGTGGGAAACCAAGTTCTCCGGGACTGGGATGAGTGCCATACCGAGCCAGGGATCGGGAGGTCTCCAGTCTCATGCGTGTGTTTCAGGAGGGCAGCTGCAGAGAGCGTCTTGCCTGCTGTTTGGCCCAAACGGGATTAGCAGGTGAGACGCTAACAGAAGAGCACCGGATTTGTTTGATGGTTGTTTTAAGACTGCTTCCTAAAGAAGATTTTAACCTCCTCGTTTTCATTTAATGGATTATTTATTTATTTATTGAAGAACTTGGAGTACTGCACTATTTATGAACACTGTTTTTGTTTTGTTGATTTTTAATAAAAGCACTTTTGCACCACCCCTTGCTCAATTGTTTATTTGCCTCCATTGACTAGCTCACTCGGTAACATTATCGACGGTGTTGGGTTCAAGGGTTCCCAAACAGCCATGGGAGCGTGGAGTCAGAACCCACATCGTCACATTTGGTGGCAGTGGTGGGATGAGTTAGCAGTGGAGGCCAGAAGAGGAGACAGAGCAGCAAGTGGGATTGGTAACTGACTTTTGAAAGAACCCACGTACCCAAGCCGGAGGAGGACATTTTTAAGAGACTGAGCTTTTTAAGTACATTTATTTATTGCTGTCGTTTTTAATTGTCTTTTAAACTTCTTATTCTTTTAATGTCCTGTTTTATGAAGGGGGCTTGGGTTGGTTTGTTTTAGTGGGATTGTTTTAGTGCTTTTATTGTTTTAGTGCAGTGTAGAGTGGCCGAGCTGTGGACCTGAGCTCCAGTTGCATTGGGTTGGCAGTGGTGTGGAGCCTTCCCATGCAACTGGAGTTTTATGGGGGGTGGAATGTGGTGTTATGGGTTCACAGCTCGCTAAGCAAAGGCCATTTTTAAATAAGTAATCAATATGCTCGCGGCTTAGTGAGGGGACGTTGGGCCATAGTGGGCCGTGGGACGATCCGTAGGGTGTGGGCGTTTCTCACCTAGTGCACAGGTGAGGAAGTGCCCACATTCATGATTGTCCCGTGGCTAATGCTGCAGCTGCGGTGGCCCTCGTCATTTTAAAAGAAGCGCGAGTCAGTTGTGTGGAAAAAGGAAAAAAATGGAGAGAGGATGAAAAGAGGTGAAAAAAGAAAGCGATGGGAGAGAAAGGAAAGGAGAGGACGGAGGTTACGGGAGCAGGAGAAGAAGCGGGCGGTGCGTGAGTGTGGTGAGCGCGCGATCGAGCGCTCGTGGACAGCTGCGTGGAAGCTGGGTGTTAACACTAGATAATCTTGTTGACCACTATAACTCAGCCCTTCATTCAGCATTAGATAAAACAGCTCCTTTAAAACATAAAGAGGTTTCCTTTAAGCGTTCAGCTCCTTGGTATAACTCAGAATTGCGATCTATGAAAGCAGCTGGCCGACGCCTTGAGAGAATGTCACGTAAGACTGGCCTCACTGTGCACATCCAGGCTTTCTCTGACCACCAAAGAGCTTACAGAGAAGCACTAACTGCTGCTAAGAACACCCACTATGGCAGAATAATAGAAAGTGGCCACGATAACCCAAGGGTTTTGTTTTCTGTAGTTAATAAACTACTCGAACCTGCATCTGGCCCAACTACCTCTTCTACTGAAGTCTGTGAGGATTTCCTCCACTTTTTCCGTAACAAAATTAAAGATCTAAATAATTCAACTAACGTAAATACATCATCTGTTTATATCTCTCCCTGTTTTCCCACTCCATCCAGCTCCTTCTCTAAGTTCTCACCAGTCACATCTGCGTTTGTTAATAACCTGCTTTGTAAGATGAGGCCACTACTTGTGTACTGGACCCCATCCCCAGCACACTACTTAAATCCTGCCTTCATGCCATAATCCCGACTGTTACAACAATAATAAACTCATCCCTTGACACTGGCTCTGTGCCGCTCACTTTTAAAATCGCTTCTGTAACCCCAATGTTAAAAAGTCTGGTCTTGATGCTGACAATCTTAACAATTTCCGCCTATTTCCCACTTACCTTTCCTGTCAAAAGCTCTTGAGCGTGTTGTAGCTTCCCAGCTCACCAATTACTTAACTCTAATAATTTGATGGAACCCTTTCAGTCTGGTTTCAGGGTGCAGCACAGCTGTGAAACTGCTCTGCTACGGGTAACCAATGATCTGCTTATGGCAGCAGACTCTGGACAAACCAGCATATTAATTCTGTTAGACCTCAGTGCAGCATTTGACACTGTCAGACATGACATTCTACTGTCTAGAATGGAGAACATGCTGGGTATCTCTGGCACTGCCCTCCAGTGGTTCAAGTCCTATCTGACTGATAGGCAAGAGTTTGTTAGTCTTGGCAACAGCAGATCCAGCTCGGCGCCAGTCACACAAGGAGTTCCTCAGGGCTCTGTCCTTGGCCCTCTTCTCTTCTGTATTTATATGCTTCCCCTTGGCCATATTATTCGTAGCTATGGACTGGGCTATCATTTTATGCAGATGATACTCAACTCTACTTCAATGTTAAAAGTGGAACTTCATCAGAGCTTTCTCAGCTCACAACCTGCCTTAGTGAAATTAAAACCTGGATGGAGCAGAACTCTTTAAAATTAAACTGCAACAAAACTGAACTCCTGCAAATTGGGACTAAAATGCAGCTTAATAAAATGAGCTCCTTCCCAGTCCATCTTGGTGGTGATCTCATCAGACCTGCCT
>NC_053161.1:53479052-53591552 GCF_016835505.1 Polypterus senegalus
CATCACAATATATATATATATATATATATAGTGGCCTGCAGAGGACACAGACAGACACAGGAAACAAGTTCGAGGCACACATGGTTTTTATTTTTCCTCATGGGGAACGCCTTCCCTCGTTTCCCAATTTCCCAGAAGCACAACACAGTAAACAACAACAACATTTATTTATATAGCAGATTTTCATACAAATAAAGTTGCTCAAAGTGCTTTACATGACCAAGAAAGAAAAAAAGACAAAATAAATAAGAAAAATAAGACAAAACTCATTAACATGGAAAAAAGTAAGGTCTGATGGCCAGGGAGGACAGACAAAACAAGAAAACTCCAGACGGCTGGAGAAAAAATAAAATATGCAGGGGTTCCAGACCATGAGACCGCCCAGCCCCCTCTGGGCATTCTACCTAACATAAATGATCAGTCTTCATGGTATTCAGGGTTCTCATGGAAGTACTTGAGGATGATGGTCATGTGGATTTATGGCCTTTAATCCATCAATACAGGAACATCATGGTGCTTTGATTAGGTGGTGGTGGCGCGGGTCGCCACCACAGAAAACCGGGAAAGGAACAGAATAGAGAGTAGGGGTTAGTATGGATTTTGGAGCCATCATGAATAGTAATGATAATTATTTTAATATACAGAGCATCGGGATTAAACTAAAATGAAGTTATGAGAAAGCCATGTTAAAGTAATGTGGTTTCAGCAGTGTTTTAAAGTGCTCCACTGTATTAGCCTGGCAAATTCCTATTGGCAGCCTATTCCAGACTTTAGGTGCATAACAGCAGAAGGCTGCCTCACCGCTTCTTTTAAGTTTAGCTCTTGGAATTCTAAGCAGACACTCATTTGAAGATCTAAGGTTATGATTTGGAATATAAGGTGTCAGACATTCCGATATATAAGATGGAGCGAGATTATTTAAGGCTTTGTAAACCATAAGCAGTATTTTAAAGTAAATTCTGAATGACACAGGTAACCAGTGTAGTGACCTAAAAACTGGAGAAATGTGCTTGGATTTTCTTTTCCTAGTTAGGATTCTAGCAGATGCATTCTGCACTAATTGCAAACGAACTATGAACTAAACTAATTTCTCAGCATCTTTCAATGATATAAGGGGTCTAACCTTCGCTTTATTTCTTAAGTGAAAAAATGCTGTCCTAGTGATCTTATTAATATGCGATTTAAAATTCAGGTCACAGTCAACAGTTACCCCTAAATTCTTTACCTCAGTCTTGACTTTTAATCCTAATGCATCAAGTTTATTTCTAATAACCTCATTATATCCATTATTGCCAATCACTGAAATTTCTGTTTTCTCTTTATTTAGCTTGAGAAAATTACTATTCATCCATTTAGAAACACAAGTAAGACACTGTGTTAGAGAAACAACAGAGTCGGGTTCATCAGGGGCTATTGACAAATACAGCTGTGTGTCATCAGCATAGCTGTGGTAGCTCACATTATACCCTGAGATAATCTGACCTAACGGAAGCATGTAAATTGAAAAGAGCAGCGGACCCAGGATAGAGCCTTGTGGACCACCATATAGAATATCATGTGTCTTTGAGTTATAATTACCACAACTAACAAAGAATTTTCTACCTGCCAGGTAGGATTCAAACCAATTTAAGACACTGCCAGAGAAGCCCACCCATTGACTAAGGTGATTTCTAAGAATATTGTGATCAATGGTATCAAAAGCAGCACTCAGATCTAAGAGGATGAGAACAGATAAATGGCCTCTGTCTGCATTTACCCACAAGTCATTTACTACTTTAACGAGTGCAGTTTCTGGGCTGTGATTTGTTCTGAAACCCAACTGAAACTTATCAAGAATAGCATGTTTATTGAGGTGATCATTTAGCTGCATAATGACTGCCTTCTCTAGAATTTTACTTAAGAAAGGCAGGTTAGAAATGGGTCTAAAATTTTCAAAAGCAGAGGGGTCAAGATTATTTTTCTTGAGCAGGGGTTTAACTACAGCAGTCCTAAGACAGTCTGGGAAGACCCCCATATCTAATGACGAGTTTACAATGTCAAGAATATTATCAATTAGCACGCCTGATACTTCTTTGAAGAAATTATTTAATATAAATCAGGTAAATATATCCTGGTAAAAGATTTTAATTTGTTTATAACGGAGTACTGGGGCTTAAAAGGATCCGCAGTGTTGGGGAGATATACTATATTATTTCTAATATCATTAATTTTTTGATCGAAAAATACAGCAATAGCCTCACAAGCTTCACTGGAAGTATTTTGGAGGCATTCCTTTGAGTTACCTGAGTTTAGCAGATGATCAATCGTAGAGAATAAGACTCTGGGATTACTAGCATTGTTATTTATAATTCAAGAGAAATAGCAGCGCCTCTCAAGATGAACTGTGTTATTGTATTCTGTCATTTTAACCTTCAATATCTCAGTCCATCACAGTCACAGCACAAAGCACAATACCAACCTTTTCTTCTTTCTCTCTTTTTTTTTCCTCCACTACTTGTTGCAAGCTTTCCCTACTGGTTCCTGAATGGGTGCTGATACGGAGAGCTGCTGCCATCTAGCACCTAGAGGGAATAAACAACCCCCAGGACAGTCCTTCCCTGTCTTCTTTTGTTGTGGCCAGGGAAGGTATAAAGTCCATGTCCAGCTGGGATGCCTGTCTATTTATTTGGTGCCTCCCATCTGGGTAAGGGATCTTCTGGACTCCTGGCCAGGCCACTCGTCCATCTTGTGTGCCTCCTACTATATACTGTATATATATATATATATATATATATAATATATATATATATATTTAAAATATATACTGTACAGTATATTAGGATTGGGAATTGATTACAAAAATTAACTATTGTATATACTCACATATATAAGTCGGGCTTGCTTTTACCACGTAATTTCTGCCATTTTATAATGCCAGCCGTATAAATCGAACGCAGAAAACTCACACTATTAATCCATGGGATTATGATATGCTCACACCCTCTGAGAGAGTAACCATGGAGCAAACTGTCTTTTTTTCTACTCTATGTATTGAGCCTACATGACCACACGGTAATACTCAAACTATTTTGAAGCGACGTTTGCACTGTTTTGTGTTTTTTTTTTTTTTGTATCTCACACACTCATACAGCTTTATTGTAAGAGCATCCCTTATCTACGATTGATTGGAAAAAAATATGAAGCTGGTTTTAAATTAAAAGCCATTGAAGTGGCAAAAGAAATTGGTTACTGCGCTGCTGCAACAAAATTTGATGTATGAGAAACTGGTTTGAGATTGGAGGAAGCAACAAGACATAATAAAAAAAATTAAGTGTCATATTTTTGAACAGGCGTATAAGTCAGGGTGTGATTTTATGATTGATTTTTCGGGTTTCAACACAACCGACTTATACATGAGTATATATGGTAATCACATAAATTTATGTAATTAATCACAATCAATTGCATCTAATATTAAAACATGTACTGTAATTATAAAATTAATACATAAATCATGAATAAATACACACACAAAATTAATGCAGAATCAGCAAAAAGGAATTAAAAACAATTAATGGCATAGTTTAAACTTAAACATTGACCTTAAACCTGAACGTTTAACAAAATACTACTTCAGCAAGTACAACCTGAAGTTGAATGCTTTCTTAAAAGGCAAGTTGAAAATAAAGCAATAAGAAAACAAGACCAAAGTAAAAAATAATCAAAATGACTGTTGACTTTGAAGGCTGCTAAAGACTGATTTAATTGAAAGGATACACACCTTTTAAATAGACATACATTAAAATTTGTGTTAAAATTTTATCCTCAATGACTTGATAATTATACTCTACACAAGTATTTTTCAAATGGTGCACCGTTGTAATATCAGTTTTAGTGTCACTTAAAGCTAACTTATTTAGCACTTATGTGATATGCAGAAAACATGAAATGGAAAAAAAGAACAGAATTTTTACCTTCATAACTTCTCTGTACCATTGCTCCAGGCACAGTTAGATGGACAATCGAAGTGATGACAGTTATAGAGTGGTTATCAGTCTTCAGTTCTGCAGAGGGAAGAGAAGAGAAACCATTAGAACATAGTGCCAATCACTGGTCTGGCAAGTTTGCCAAAGTATTGCAAAGCCCTTAAGCTGTCTCCCATGTCCATGTGTGTGACTATATAACTTGTGAAAAAATAGACAAGAGAACAACTGTAAAGGGTTGGGGAATCCACCCCATATACTGTAATAGCAACTTCAACAAACAATATAGTAGCCATATAAGACAGAGCCAAAATCTAACTGGCTAACAGAATGAAAGCTTGGGTTTATACAGGAGGAAAACAGGAAGGGGTGGGATCTCAAACAGAAATGAGATCTGCAGGAGGGCGTGATGAAGAGGTGGAAGTGTGTGAAGTCTTAACTGGTTTTTCCTTTTGGTGGTCTATGGAAGAGGGGAAAAAAGGTGTTAGTGCTGTTCATCAGCCCCTGGCTCTGTATCTTACTCCCAGTTAAGCCCTTAGACTGCCTCCTCAAGAGGTCATGAACCCAGGAGAGGGCATTCACATTGGCCTGGATAGAGCCCTCACGATAAACTACCGTGAAGCGGTAGGGCTGAAGGTCTAAAAACCACCTGGTGACCCAGGGGTTTGTCTCCCTGTGGAGGGCCATCCACTGGAAAGCAGCATGGTCCTTAACGATGGTGAACTCCCATCCCAGCAGGTAGTACCTCAGCTGTGTCACTGCCCTTTTGATAGCAAAGGCTTCCCTATCAACCACAGTGTACCTGGTTTCCCAATCCAGTAGTTTCTGGCTCAGGAACATGATGGGGTGTTCAGCACTGTCAATGCTTTGGCTCCCCACAACTCCAAGTCCTGTTTCCGAAGCATCCATCTGGAGAATAAAAGGCAAGGAAAAATCTGGTGCCCTTAGGACAGGTGCTGATTTAAGGGCCTCTTTAAGTCACGAAATGCAGTTTCCGTTTTATGATCTCATTTCACTTGATTAGGGGCTCACTTCTTTGTCAGGTTCTCAAAGTCGCAGCCCTCTTGGAGAATCGAGGTACAAACCAGCAGTAGTAGCTCGCTAGACCCATAAAGGCTTGAACTTACCGTTTTGTTTTCCAACGAGGCCAGTTTAGTATGGTATGGATTTTTGAACACTACGGTCTGACAGTACCCGTGCCTACTAGGTAGCCTAAATACTTGGCTTCAGTTAATCCGAAAAAACATTTTTTAGGATTAATCTGTAGGCTGGCGTTCCCTGACTATCACCCTGGGTTCCGTCATAATGTCGTGCTCAACCAGAGAGTTCCAGCCAGATGTCTCACTTACCACTTCTGGGACTGACAGGATAGCTGCTTCAAGCTCACGTCGTTGTTGGGATGTTAAACTAGAGCCGAAATTGAGGTCAGCTTTCTGGATGAAAATGGAATGATGCTGTCTGAAGGAGGGATCGGGACATTTCCTTTCATGGTTTCTGCAGATTTACATGATAGATATGTTCATCCGGTCAATGATTCGTTTGCATTACCAGATAGTCAGCCAAGCCCTTTTGCTCTATGACCCGTAGCAACAGACCTGTGCTGCTTGAGCTTTGTCCATGTGTTCTTTTAGTATTGACCTGATTTTCTGTAATCTATCGCATAATTGTGCAATATTTTCCAATATATTTGAGGATGGGAGGGCCTCTTCCTCCCAGCCTTCCTTAATGATGTCCAATATTCCATGGGCTGACATCCGTATAATAACTCAAATGGGGAGAAGCCTGTGGCGACTTCTGGGACCTATCTTTAAGCAAACAATATGAACGGAAGCCACTAATCCCAGTCTCTTCCATTCTTGCTGACCACCTTGTGCCGCATCTGCTTGAGAATATGGTTAAACCTCTCCACTAAGCCATCGGTTTGGGGATGGTTTATAGACGCTTTATTCTCAGTAACTTGGCAACCTCCTTGAACATTTCCAAAGTAAAAGGTGTCCCCTGGTTGGTTAGGGCCTCTTTGGGGACTCAGGACTCAAGTTCCCATGTGATTGTTTTAGAATTGGCTGAGGCCAGATATCAAGGGCATCGCGTCAGAGGCCACGTCAGCCTGGACCACTATGCTACTTTTAGTTGCCAGCAATAAACGTGGCATTGAGGCAGCCTGGGGCAGTTTGTCACCGTCCATGATTAAGCCTGCTATTGTCAGCGACTGAGTGGCTACCGTTTTTCATATTAGACCAGTCACAACCCATTATCACAGGAAACTGTGGATTAGGCATGATGGCCATTGGAAAGGTGCAGAGGATGTTCCTGACACTAATAACACACGCCGCCATGCCATTTTTCCACGTCTCCCAGTGTATGCAGGTAATACTGCTCTTTTCACTAAACCACTGTTGCAGCAACAATCTTCAAGCTGGCTTCATGACCCACCTTGTCATCGGCGAGCCCCACTCTTTCCACTAAAGACCCGCAGGAATAGGGCATTCCACTTCCCAACTAAGGAAGAGCCCGACATGATAGTCCAAACTTGGAAGTTCCCTCCCCTTATATTTCAGCAGGAGTAGTACAGTCTCGTACTCTTCACATCCCCATGAACACAGCAAATGTTTATACACTCCGGGCTTGTGCTGAGTTTATGCCAGAGCAAGTTGCATCGTATGACACAGAGGTCACTACCAGAGTCCAGCAGGGCTGGGATCTCATGCCCAGCTAAGCTAAATGATATCTTAAAGTTATCATTTTCAAAGAAATTGGCCTGAGAACAATAAACCTCAGCCAAGCTGGTCTTCAGGAACTGGGCAGGTGGGAGGCAACACTCCCTAACTAGATGTCCAAACTTGTCACAGCGAAAGCACCTGTGGTTGGTCCCAGCTGCAAAATTACCTCAATGGCGTTTTCTCTGAAGAACACTTGCCAGAGGGACCTCCTCAGCGGCATAAGGATGTAATGGTTGTACAGGAGTAGGAACCAGACTAGGTTGGCCCCTCTTCCTCCAAATGGCTTGAGCCCCTTCCAGTCTCCAGGTCAAGTCCATTAGATTTTTGACATTGCTTCGGAACATTTTTTCACAGAGGTCATTGCTTCTACCAGACAACATGGCGTCAATAATGGGCTCTTCTACAATTCATTTGAAGGTGTTTCCACGGAACCAGTTTTGGATATGGTCAATTAAGTCCTGCACTTGTCCCCGGATAGGATGATCAGGAGCGATTTGCCACAGCTAGATCTTGCACCCCCTAGCCAAGGAGCTCTTACTAGTACAAAAAAGAACTTAATGCTTCATCCATCCATCCATCCATCCATCCATCCTCTTCCGCTTATCCGAGGTCGGGTCGCGGGGCAGCAGCTTAAGCAGAGACCCAGACTTCCCTCTCCCGGCCACTTCTTCCAGCTCTTCGGGAGAATCCCAAAGGCGTTCCCAGGCCAGCCGGAGACATAGTCCCTCCAGCGTGTCCTGGGTCTTCCCCGGGGCCTCCTCCCGGTTGGACGTGCCCGGAACACCTCACCAGGGAGGCGTCCAGGAGGCATCCTGATCAGATGCCCGAGCCACCTCATCTGACTCCTCTCGATGCGGAGGAGCAGCGGCTCTACTCTGAGCCCCTCCCGGATGACTGAGCTTCTCACCCTATCTTTAAGGGAAAGCCCAGACACCCTGCGGAGGAAACTCATTTCAGCCGCTTGTATTCGCGATCTCGTTCTCTCGGTCACTACCCATAGCTCATGACCATAGGTGAGGGTAGGAGCGTAGATCGACTGGTAAATTGAGAGCTTTGCCTTACGGCTCAGCTCCTTTTTCACCACGACAGACCGATGCAGAGCCCGCATCACTGCGGACGCCGCACCGATCCGCCTGTCGATCTCACGCTCCATTCTTCCCTCACTCGTGAACAAGACCCGAGATACTTGAACTCCTCCACTTGGGGCAGGATCTCTCCCCCAACCTTGAGAGGGCACTCCACCCTTTTCTGGCTGAGGACCATGCTCTCGGATTTGGAGGTGCTGATTCTCATCCCAGCCGCTTCACACTCAGCTGCGAACCGATCCAGAGAGCTGAAGATCACGGCCTGATGAAGCAAACAGGACAACATCATCTGCAAAAGCAGTGACCCAATCCTGAGTCCACCAAACCGGACCCCTTCAACACCCTGGCTGCGCCTAGAAATTCTGTCCATAAAAGTTATGAACAGAATCGGTGACAAAGGGCAGCCCTGGCGAGTCCAACTCTCACTGGAAGCGGGCTCGACTTACTGCGGCAATGCGGACCAAGCTCTGACACGGTTGTACAGAGACCGAACAGCTCTTATCAGGGGTCCGGTACCCCATACTCCCGAGCACCCCCACAGGATTCCCGAGGGACACGGTCGAATGCCTTTTCCAAGTCCACAAAACACATGTAGACCGGTCGGGCAAACTCCCATGCACCCTCAGGACTCTGCTAAGGGTGAAGAGCTGGTCCACTGTTCCGCGACCAGGGCGAAAACCACACTGTTCCTCCTGAATCCGAGGTTGACTATCCGGCGGACCCTCCTCTCCAGAACCCCGAATAGACTTTTCCAGGGAGGCTGAGGAGTGTGATCCCTCTATAGTTGGAACACACCCTCCGGTCCCCTTTTAAAGAGGGGACCACCACCCCGGTCTGCCAATCCAGAGGCACTGTCCCGATGTCCATGCGATGTTGCAGAGGCGTGTCAACCAAGACAGTCCTACAACATCCAGAGCCTTAAGGAACTCGGTATCTCATCCACCCGGGGCCCTGCCACCAAGGAGTTTTTGACCACCTCGGTGACTTCAGTCCCAGAGATGGGAGAGCCCACCTCAGAGTCCCCAGGCTCTGCTTCCTCGTGGAAGGCATGTTAGTGGGATTGAGGAGGTCTTGAAGTACTCCTCCCACCGACCCTAGCGTCGAAGTGAGGTCAGCAGCGCACCATCCCCACCATATACGGTGTTGACACTGCACTGCTTCCCCTCCTGAGACGCGGACGGTGGACCAGAATCTCCTCGAAGCCGTCCGAAAGTGTTCTCCATGGCCTCTCAAACTCCTCCCATGCCCGAGTTTTGCCTCAGCAACAACGAAGCAGCGTTCGCTTGGCCTGCGGTACCTATCAGCTGCCTCCAGAGACCCACAGGACAAAAAGTCCTATAGGACTCCTTCTTCAGCTTGACGGCATCCCTCACGCGGTGTCCACCAACGGGTTGGGGATTGCCGCCACGACAGGCACCGACCACCTTGCGGCCACAGCTCCGGTCAGCGCCTCAACAATAGAGCACGGAACATGGCCCATTGGACTCAATGTCCCCACCTCCCTCGGGGCGTGGTTGAAGTTCTGCGGAGGTGGGAGTTGAAGCTACTTCTGACAGGGGACTCTGCCAGCCGTTCCCAGCAGACCCTCACAACACGTTTGGGCCTACCAGGTCTGACCGGCATCTTCCCCACCATGAAGCCAACTCACCACCAGGTGGTGATCAGTTGACAGCTCCGCCCCTCTCTTCACCCGAGTGTCCAAGACATATGGCGCAAGTCCGGCGACACGACCACAAAGTCGATCATCGACCTGAGGCCTAGGGTGTCCTGGTGCCAAGTGCACATATGAACACCCGTATGCTTGAACATGGTGTTCGTTATGGACAATCCATGACGAGCACAGAAGTCCAATAACAAAACACCGCTCGGGTTCAGATCGGGGGGGCCATTCCTCCCAATCACGCCCTTCCAGGTCTCACTGTCATTGCCCACGTGAGCATTGAAGTCTCCCAGCAAAGCGAGGGAATCCCAGAAGGTATGCCCTCTAGCAACCCCTCCAGAGACTCCAAAAGGGTGGATACTCCAAACTGCTGTTGGCATACGCACAAACAACAGTCAGGACCCTTCCCCCACCCGGCGGAGGGAGGCCACCCTCTCGTCCACGGGGTAAACCCCAATGCACAGGCTCCAAGTGGGGGCAATAAGTATGCCCACACCTGCTCGGCCTCTCACGGGGCAACTCCAGAGTGGTAGAGAGTCCAGCCCCTCTCAAGGAGATTGGTTCCAGAGTCCAAGCTGTGCATCGAGGTGAGTCCGACTATATCTAGCCGGAACCTCGCGCACTAGCTCAGGCTCCTTCCCCTTCAGAGAGGTGACATTCCACGTCCCAAGAGCCAGTTTCTGTAGCCGAGGATCAGACCGCCAAGGTCCCCCGCCACCACCCAACTCACATTGCACCCAACCTCCTTGGCCCCTCCCATAGGTGGTGAGCCCATGGGGAGGAGGACCCACGTTACCTCTTCGGGCTGTGCCCGGCCGAGCCCCATGGGTGCAGGCCCGCCACCAGGCGCCGCCATCGAGCCCCACCTCCAGGCCTGGCTCCAGAGGGGGGCCCCGGTGACCCGCGTCCGGGCAAGGGAAAACGTCCAAAGTTTTTGCTCTTCATTGGAGGTTTATTGAACCGCTCTTTGTCTCATCCCTCACCTAGGACCAATTTGCCTTGGGTGACCCTACCAGGGGCATAAAGCCCCAGACAACAAAGCTCCTAGGATCATTGGGACACGCAAACCCCTCCACCACGATAAGGTGACGGTTCAAGGAGGAGTGCTTCAGGATATCATAATTGTCAAGTTTCTGAAAAAGAAAATTTTGCACAACTTGAAGAGCATTCGTCATCAAAAAGAGGGTCAGGATGGCAGCCCAGTCTTGTCTGTACCAGAGCATCAATGAAACAAAAGAGAAAACACTAAGGGTCATCAAAAGGAGCTATCTTCTCAAGAACACCCCTGGGACAGCAAGAGACCATAGCCTCTGCTTGCACCTCGTACTGTGGCTGTCGGGGATCCATCTGTGCAAGTCCTCAATTCTGGTACCACTTGTGATATGTGGGTTACAGAGTTGTACAAGAAAGAAGGAGGTGAGTCCAGGTTTCCAAAAGAGTATGCTTTATTGTTGTGAAGTCAGCAAACATCGAAAGCATTTTCAAATGGGACCTGTCACTTCAGCCAGCAAGCAGTGACATTGACATAATCCTGCATTAGCTCCTTTCCTCAGATTAAAAGAAAGCCTTACTCAGTGAAAAGACAGAAAGTGAGAGTGAGAGGAAGGTCAGGTCAGCAGCCGGTTTTAATTGTTCCTCCCCATCAACCATTGGGCAAGATATATGTTACACAGTAAGCCTACAAACTTGTAGCTGACCTGTTACCAGACAACCAACTGTTACCTGTTTTAACATAGTTTTTTTGCCCGTTTTAATGTCGTTTTTTAGCATTACAGTTGGGGGGTACCAGGGTCACACAATATATACAGTTTGTACACACTACCGGACAAAAGTTTTTAGTACACCTCAGGTTTTATAGTTTTTCTTCAAATTTAATCAGGTGAAATGCAGTGAATGACCTAAAATGGCAAAAAGGTAAGCAGTAAACAGCCAGAGGTTTACATTTAAAATTTAGGGTAGCAAAAACTGAAAATGGAAAAGGGAAATACCAGAATATTACAAATTGAAATTCTTTTGTAAATAACTAATAGATTACAATCTACAGATATCCTGCAGCAATTAAAGTAAATTAAGCCTTGCAAGTTGAAGCAAACAATTTGGACAGGTGTCCCAACTCCTGCTGATTACAGTCTGTTGGAACAGACTGTGTTACTACTTCCTCTGAAGTACTACTTGAACAGTATTCCAGTGATAATGGCAAGAAAACAGCAAATAAGAAATGAAATGAGACAGATTATTATTATCTTTAAAAGTGCTTGCTCTAATATGAAGAGATCTGGCAGACCCAAAGTCACAATCCAATCAAAAGACGTTTTTGAGGGTCACCAGCCTGCATGATAGGGGACTCACAGCACAACAGCTTCAAGAACAGTGGTCGAAAAAGCAAGTCTCAATTTTTACTGAGAAGAGGAGACTTTGTGCTGCAGGTTTGATAGGGCGAGTGGCAGTAAGGTAGCCATTCCTTAAAGAACAAAATAGGACCTTGAAATACTGACTGGACAAAGTCTCTTCTTCACAGTAGAAACTGAGACTTGCTTTTTTACCACCTGTCTCTTGGGTTGACTGGAAAATTCCTCAGGAATCTGAGCACCAGAAGTACTCCTGAGTTATCCCTTAAAGGGACTTCCCATCCCTTCCTCTGGGAGATGACTCTGGAGTCAGGAGGAGAGTATAGATAATGTGGAATCAAAATGTGTCCAAAACCTTCCAAAATACTGATTGATGTGTAATTTATTTTCCTCCTTTTGCTATCCTCAGTAATCATTTTTGAACTGTAGGGAACTACTCACCTAGCAAAACTTTACAAATGTAAATTTAAAATATAAAATCCAAATATTGAAATGAATTTTAATATGAAGATAATCAAAAAGGTTGCAAAATATTCTGTTTCATTCATTTGAGAACCTGGAGCTGTTTTTAGTCTCTAGTAGAGCTTTAGGCTGGACATGTTGAATGTTTCCTGACTTCAGATGTGCATGACAGCAGAAACAGTGTCTTGATGGTCCAGTACTTTCTGTCAGTCTGAAAAGAGGAGTCTGGCTGGAAGCTGCCTGTCAGGATGGAAATATTAGTCACAAAGGTCCATCAAAGAATGAAAGATGTAAACATGTGAACAGCAGATGACAGCTGAGTGAATAAGCATTCTATCCACTGGAGGCATGACTTGTTTGAAGACAGAGTTCCCCAGCTCATTGGTCTTTTATGGTGTCACTTTTGTAATTTCTAGAGATAAAATCTGTATGTCTATTTTAATAATATATCTTATAGCTTTAAAATTAAAATTCTATAAACTGGGTAAGGACTAAAAATAATTAAAATATTACTACAACATTTTACTAAATCATATTGATATAAATGTTATTGTATTAAATGATTTAAAGTTATTTTTAAAATTACCTATAATGAAATTAAATTCAAGTTACTTTCCTATAGGAAAATAGCCAAAATGAATCCATCAGCAAGTAAAGAATGAGCAGACTCTACAGAGACAGTAACAGTACACAAGATGTGAGGATGGGATACTGGATAACAGGCAGGAACAATACCCACTGCACCACCATGTTCCCCAAATAAACATTTAGATAGATTGTTAAGAATGCAAGCCCATGGACAATTTTGAAGGCTCTGTCCAGTTAAAAAATGGGGAGAGGAGATAAAGGGGTGATGCACGCATTGGCAGCCTTTCCCTCTTTAACCTTACAGTGTAGTAGGATGCTCAGAAGACACTTCTGTCAGAGTTTATTTATAGGCCAGCAATACTAATTGTTTATTTCTAAAAACAAATTTACAAATTTATAATTGTGACTATTTGGATTATTTGTTCCACTGCTGAGGATGTGCTGACAAGACTTTTGACTGTGTACTGATGAGCAGAGAGCTGTGTGTTATATTTGTGTAATTTATGTAATTGTATATGTATTTGTCTAATTTCTGCTGCAAATTTAATTAATGTTCTTCATTGGTTCCTAAAATTTTGTTCTTGTTTGCCACTAAGAATCCATATGGCAAATCTTATTTTTTTCCCCTTAAGATGTTTTTTTCTGTTTTTTTTATCTGCTCAGGAGCAAACCAGCCAACATATGGATTTGAAGGTGGACTCTGGAGAGGTGCAGTGCAGTAGAAACAAAAGCTGAATTAAACAGAAGCAGTTGGACAGTATGTAAATATTTAATATGTATTCTTGACATTTACAGTACATAAGTAAGCAAGTTTATCAGAAATGAACGAATGAAAGAAAAGACATAGTGTCACACATGTGCGCATGGGAGGCAGCTAAAGGGCTTGAGTAAGGGCAGTTTTGAGTCATACCGGGATGTGGCAGAGTGCACTGACTCTTTTTTTTCTTTTTCTGCAGACCAGTCATGGGAAATTCCACCTGGTCCTCTTGATGCCACTTCTGGGACCAAGCCTATGGAAGAAGACTTTACTGGCTCCTGCCCCTGTGATTTCATGTCCAGGCTCGAGCCTATGGTTGAAGACCCTCATGAGCCCGACCCCTTTGACCTCAATTCCTGTCTTTCCCTTTAAAAGCCTCCACCTTTTCCCTATTCCCTCAGTTCTGTTTTCGACTCGTTTTGTGCACATCAGTGCTGTATTCATTTTTAAGACATTGCAGCCAGGATACCAATTATATGTGTGGCAGCCCCAAACCTTGCTATGGCTCTGTGTGGAGTTTGTAACAATAGTATCCTATTTAAGTTAGTTGCACAAAATACAAGCTGGATGAGTGGGTAAAGAGCACATTCGGAGAAGAGATATCTGAACAAGTTTTCAGGATAGTGTTGTCAGAATAAAAAATAATGAAGAAAGAAATGCAGTCAGCAAGGAAAGCAGACAGGTGCAAAGGTGAGTTCAGTACAAAGAAAGACACATTCAGCAGGCAGCTTATGAGAATCAGGTATGTGAGATTATTTTTAACAGCAAATACAGGTACTCAGAGTGATTGAGTAGGTATTGAACAACTACTGAAATTGCTGTAACTTACTTTTAATTTTTTCTATCTAATTTGCCATCTAAATTTTAGAAGCAAGGCCAAGTTTGATAGTGGACTTTTGGAAACATGGCTCCAGGATGCCTACATTTGTAGGAGATACCAGTTAAAGAACACAGAATAGCTTCTTGGAAGTGTATCCTCAAGTCTTTAATCATTCTAATTTGTAACTATTCCAACAATGCTGCCTCTTTGTCTTTGTCCTTACTGAATCCCATCAATAGCTGCAAATTATTTTATTAAACTCTTCCTTTCTACACTTCTACTGCCATAGTTCTTAGGGTGATTCTCACGTGTAGTTCTGAAAATTCAGTATTCACGTAAATTCAAAGCATACATTGTATATGTCATATGACAGTCTCATTGTATCCTATGTTGTTATATTTTACATAATCTATGGACTGAGAGTTGTGGCGCCTAGAAAGTGGTATATGTTGTGTGTTGGTCAAGCATGCCAATAAGAACTTTATCATACTTTGCACATCTAACAATAAATCTGAATTAACTGATTACACTGCCTTGCATGATTTGTCAAATGAAAACCTTAGCTTTTTTGAAAGTGCCAACCTATTGGCCAACTGCAGGTAGGTATGAACATCGTGGTACCAATCAGCACCATCATTAAGCACTTTCGGTTGGATGGAATGTCCACACATGAAAAGAAAAATTCCAAATTAGGCAAAAGAGTTAAACAATTATCCAGTTTCCTTATAGTGATTGTTCTGTCTCTCTTTTTATACTCATTTAAATTTGCAGTCTTTCCTCCATCCAAACAATCAGAGAAAGGCACTGTATGGGACTCTTTGTTCATTTGACTTCTGTCTGGAAAGCCCACTCCTGACAAAGGTAGTCCCTTAATTCTCAGAACTGCATAACACACCTGCTGCATCAAAACAGTTACACTACCTTCAAGAATAAGGGATTATTTGTATAGATTTTGTCAGGAAAGATCAAGCGGCTCAAAGGAAACAGCTGAAATAAATGAAACCAGGAGATGAAAGAAGGATTATTTTGTTTTTCAGAGAAATGAAAAATGTAGTTAGAGGATATCCTCAGGTCAGAATACTGAGAAGCTGCCAAAACACTGATGGTCTAAACCTGAAAAATGTTAGTCAAAGTCTGAAAACAAATCCAGGAGTTAAAAAAATGAAGTCTTTTACTAACAAAATTAGTAAATTGTTATTGAGGCCTCTGAAAGACCAACAAAAGCAGGCCAGAAACTTCACTGACCACCCAGAAGAGGCTCACCTCAAGACTAGTTAGTCTCACAACTTCCAACAACCTATCAGGCCCCAAACAATGAAAGCTTAAAAAAGAATAAGAAATGTTACAAAATAATCAAAAAGTGCCACAAGAGAGGAGATTACTGTAAACCCCTGGCTTGCGCACAAAAGGGCAAATAAAGGATCTTTATAAATAAAGGATTAATTACACAAAATAGAAAAATAAGACAAAAATGCTCAAAAGGGTAAAAAAGGCAAAAAAGGAATTGCCAAAAAGACAATTGTACAGCAAACAAGTCCCAATACACAATGCTTAATCAAATTCCCCAAACAAAAGCAAGAAGTCAGGAAAAAAAAGAAAAATCCAAAGAAAACAGTTTTTTTACAATTTTTACAATTCCAAATACAAAATCGATCTCCTACTTTGAGCCTTCTCTGCTCTTGCCTTAAATAGTAATAATTACAAATACAGTAATCCCTCGCTATATCGCGCTTCGACTTTCGCGGCTTCACTCTATCGTGGATTTTATATGTAAGCATAACTAAATATATAACACGGATTTTTAAGCTGCCAGCGGGTTCTGCGGACAATGGGTCTTTTTACTTCCTGTACATGCTTCCTCAGTTGGTTTGTCCAGTTGATTTCATACAAGGAACGCTATTGGTAGATGGCTGAAAAGCTAACCAATCAGAGCACGCAGTTAAGTTCCTGTGTGCTGAATGCGATGTTAACCAGGAAGTCTCATCTCGCTCATTCAGCATCAACGTGTTTCGCTGTGTAAAGAGTAAATTTTTGTGCTCTTTTGTGTTTATCTTTGTGCATAGTCAAGCCCTTCATTATGGCTCCAAAACGATCTGCTACTGCTTCAGGGGCGTGCCCAGCGCCAACGGAAGATGTTAACGATTGCCGAAAAGGTAAATGTTTTGGATTTGTTGAAAGAAGGGAAAAGCTACACCGCTGTAGGACGCCATTACAGCATCAATGAGGCTATGATTCTTTTTATTTAAAATGTAGGAAAGGAATTTAAGATCTACAGCCGCAGTGTCCTTTTAACCAGGGTGCAAAATGAGTTGTAAGTGGATGTAATAAGGCAGTAGTTTGGATGGAATCTGCTTTAGGGATTTGGATTGAAGTCTGCCGGAAGAACAACAACGGCGGTGCTACACAGTCGCGTGAAGTGGCTCCTTTAGAAGGGCTGTAATGCTCTCCTTTGTTGTGCAATAAAATTAAACTCATCGTTATCGGACAAGTCATTGTGTCATTGTTGGTGAGTAACCATAATTAATTTTCTACTTACAGTACTTAGTACATGTACGTAAGTTTAGTGTCACTGTACACACATTTACTGTATACAATTTTTCTTGCATTGTACGTATTTATTGCTGGTATCTATCATAATGGCTGTAATGTGATATCGGAGACACTCGATATCTTTAAAATAATATTTAGGTTTTACTGTATATAAACAGTGTGTTTACATACATAATTTCAATGAATCTTGCCTAATATCTAAGAGAATACAAAGGAATTATGCTGTGCAACTGTGCAGGGAATATTTAAACAGCGTGGGAGAGTTTATAAGGGCTTAAAATACTCTATATAAAAATAACCATACAAACAAATGGTTTCTACTTCGTGGATTTTCAATTATAGCAGGGGGGGTCTGGTACGCAACCCCCGCGATCAAGGGCAACAATGTAAGGTCAGGTCAGGTCAGATTGGAGAGCATGCACTGGTATAGCACATTGCTGCACCCAATGCAAAGAAAACAGCTCGGAATTCTGGTTGGCAACCAGAATGGGAAAAAATGCGGTCCAGTCCCACCCTCCAGAAATGACACTCTATCTGCTAAAGATGAGGATCCTGAGAGAGCTAGATCACCCTCGGGGAATCGCACCACATGGCTGTAGTGCCGTAAATGACGCTCCCTCACAATACAGGTAATGTGCCTTATTCGGGACTCCATGAGGTTTCTCCAGTCTTCGTCTCAGGTCACTGGATAATGTACATTTCTCGCAACCATACAGCAAGACAGGAAGCACCAGGACTCTAAAGACTTTTTTTTTGCATAGATATTGGGAGCACCACACACCCATTTCCAGCGACATCATGACCCCCATGCTTTCCCAATCTGTCTACTGATTTCATAGGAAGAGTCACCAGAGACATAAATGTCACTGCCGAGGTAAGTAAACTTCTTGACAAGGCCAACACTCTCTCCGCAGTCAGACACACTTCTGATGGCTGTGCCTAAGAGGTCATTAAAGGATTGGATCTTAGTTTTTATTCAGGACACTCGCAAGCCCAGACACTCAGACTCCTTGCTCAGTCTCTTGAGAACCCTGATCAGAGCCTCTATTGAATCGGTGAAGATCACAACATCTTCAACTGCGACTATCCAAGAAACAGATATGGATGTATGTAATGCTTTGATTCTTTTTTAAGCAGACCGTGGGTCACTAGACCATAGATGGTGTGTCACTAGTTCACAGATTCCTCTAACAAATGCCTCCTTATCTGCCCTTAGAGCCCTTGCAGCCATACTTCTTAGTTCCCAGTACAGACCTGAGTTGCCATCAAGCCATGCGCTGAGACTCCTCTCAATGATATCCAGAATGCCCTGTGACATGAAATACCTCCTTCTGGGAACACCGGTAACAACAACAACAACAACATTTATTTATATAGCATTTTTTCATACAAATTATCTAGCTCAGAGTGCTTGATGAAGAAAGAAAAAAGAAAAATGTAAAAATAAGAGTAGGCAATACTAAGTAACAAAGAATAAAGTAATGTACGATGGCCAGGAGGACAGAAAAAATAAAAGAAATAATCCAAAGAGCTAGAAAAAAAAAATCTGCAGGGGATCCAAGGCCATGAGACCACCCAGCCCCCACTGGGCATTCTACCTAACAAAAATGATTTAAATCAGTCCTCATAGTTTTCAGGTTTCACATGGAAGAATCAGATGATGATGGTCATGTGGACATCTGGCCTTCGATCCATCAATGTAAGGACAGCGTGGTGACTTGATCAGGTTGTGGCACAGATCACCACAACAGAAAACTGGAAACAGAACAGCAGGGGAAGTAGGTCTTAGTATTGACCGTAGAGCAATGATAAAAATGATAATTAAATGCATATACAGAATATCAGGTGTGATAGAAATAAAGACTCACAAAATCTCACAAAGAGTTGGGGAATGACTCCAAATAATGTCCTGGGACAAAAATTAATTTAAAAATGGCAAAAAAGGATCAAAAGTAAGAACACTGGTTGCAGAAAAAGCATTTGTCATGATTGAATGGAAATACCTTGTTACTACATTGGAGAAATTTGGGTTTGGCCCGAACATTTGTGCATGAATCAAACTACTGTATACCAATCCAGAAGCTTCAATTTGTATCAACAACATTTGTTCAGACTACTTTAAACTAGAACGTGGTACCAGACAAGGATGCCCCTTGTCACCGCTGCTATTTGAAATTGCCATTGAACCACTGGCGGTTCACTGTTGTAATACAGATCAGATAAAGGGGATTATCAGAGAAGGACTGGAACAGAAAATTTCTCTATATGCAGATGATATTGTACTGTATATATCAGACCCACAAAATTCTGTGCCTGCAGTATTAACAGCACTTACAGAATTTCAAAAGATATCTGGTCTTAGAATTAATCTGAATAAAAGTGTACTCTTTCCAGTGAATTCTCAAGCATATAATATTAGATTTGGCACGGTGGTGCAGTGGTAGTGCTGCTGCCTCACACTTAAGAGACCCGGGTCCTCCCTGCGTGGAGTTTGCATGTTCTCCCCGTGTCTGCGTGGGTTTCTTCCCACAGTCCAAAGACATGCAGGTTAGGTGGATTGGCGATTCTAAATTGGCTCTAGTGTGTGCTGGGTGTGTTTGTGTGTGTCCTGTGGTGGGTTGGCACCCTGCCCAGGATTGGTTCCTGCCTTGTGCCCTGTGTTGGCTGGGATTGGCTCCAGCAGACCCCTGTGACCCTGTGTTCGGATTCAGTGGGTTGGAAAATGGATGGATGGATAATATTAGATTAGACACCCTACCTTTTATAATTGCAGATCAGTTTAAATACCTCGGGGTAAACATCACAAGTAAACATAAAGCTCTTTATCAACAAAATTTCACCGTCTCTATGGAAAAAATTAAGCAAGACTAGCATAGATGGTCAATCCTTCATCTCACTCTAGCTGCAAGAATAAATACTGTTAAGATGAATATTCTTCCTAAGCTTCTTTTTTATTTCAAAACATTCCAATATACATCAATAAATAATTTTTTAAGCAATTAGATTCAACAATAACCTCATTTACAGTATTTGGAACTAAAAACATCCACGTATCCAAAGAGCAACCCTACAAAGACCAAAGGCAGAAGGTGGCATGGCTCTACCTAACTTTCATTTTCATTACTGGGCAGCAAACATAAAAGCTATAAAAACCTGGACACAAATAGAAGAACATACACAGGCCTGGTCCACAATAGAAGTAAAATCCTGCAGTACTTCTTTATATTCCCTGCTGTGTGTCCCAATAAATGCAAGTTATCGGCAATATACTAATAATCCAATTGTGCTTCACTCACTCAGAATATGAAGCCAATGTAAACCAATTGGGATTAACTTGCTTAGAGAACTTTATATAGTTAACATCTTTGCATCCTATGAACAATTACATTCCAAATTTAACATTCCAGCTACACATTTCTTTCACTATCTTCAAATTAGGAACTTTGTTAAACAGAACCTGCCCGATTTTCCTCATCTTGCACCCTCATTCATGCTGAAATAAATATTGCTCAATTACAAGGACTCAGACACCATCTCTGCAATGTATAAAATTATTTTGCCTTTCAAAGATCCAAGAGGACACTGGGAAAAAGATCTCTTAATCAATATATCAGAAAAGGAGTGGAAAGTAGCAATGCAGAGAATTCACTCAAGCTCCATATGCACAAAGCATACAATTATTCAACTCAAAATTATAAATCGAGCACATCTGTCTCACCTAAAACTGTCAAAAATGTTTCCAGGGCAAGATCCAACCTGTGAACACTGCACTCAAGGCCCAGCCTCACTGGGTCACATGTTTTGGTCCTGCACCAAATTAACATTATTCTGGATGAAAATTTTTAATTATCTTTCAGACAGCCTTTGTCTCACAATCCCTCCTAACCCATTAACAGCTGTGTTTGGGGTTCTTCCAGATAGGTTTAAAGTGGAGAACAACAAACAAACTGTGATTGCATTCACTACACTTTTGGCACGCAGACTTATTCTGCTAAACTGGAAGATCCCAAACTCTCCTCTTTAATGTCAGTGGGAAACCGATATTTTACACTATTTTAAATTGGAAAAAATCAAATACTCAGTTAGAGGATCTGTACAGATTTTTTTCAAAACATGGCAGGATCTAATCAGTAATATTTTAGAATAAGCTCTTAAAGCACAGAGGAAGCAATTATTTCTGCATTTGTTTTTCTTCTCCATTCATCGCTATTGGCTTATCAAACTTATCAATTTAGGTACTGTATGTTTACAAGCCTTATGTTTTACTCCGTTGGCCATGCTCTTTCTCTCAGGGGTCGGGTTTCACTTGTTCTCAATTCTATTTTTTGTAAAAATTGATTGATTTGTATGGAATGATTACAATAAAATGAATAAAAAAAAAAAACAAACAAAAAAGCCTAAACTTGGCATAAAGCCACACACATTATCATGCCAGCTAAATGCCTGGTGTACGCAAGTTCTCCGCTTGGTTTTACAGACTGGTGGCACCCAGCATCAAAGCAGTGTTTTTTTTCCAGTGTGGTTTCCCTTTCTTTTTTAGATCCACATCCCTGACGCGGCTTTATCAAAAACACTGAAATTAACCGCATATTGTTATTTGTTTAAGCCATCTGATTGTAATTAACCTGTAACAATATAATGATTCCTGGCCAAACTATTCCAAATACCATAGCGTTCTTTAGCGTTGTTACTTTCAAGTATTTATCCCACTGTATCTGAGTGTGGAATCACAGCTCTGCAGCAGCTGATCGGAAAGAGAATTATCGGTATATAGCATCAAGCACACACTGCCTCAGTCATGCACTATTTGTACTGCTCTCATACGACAAACGCTTCAGAACCTCTCCTTTATGGATTTTGTGGTACAGAAACAGTTTCATTCCAAGAACTATAAATGCACTCAATCAGTCCTTCAAGTGCTCCTTGTAGAACTGTTTGTATTTAGTACAGTTACCTCACTGTAAACTTGTGATACAGTTATAATATTGCACAACCTGAGCCACTTTATAAAACGTGTAATTACATATGATGACAATATTTTTAAGATGAAATGCAGCAAAATATGTTTATTACATTATACAGATAAAATGTTAACATCATTTAAATAGTCAATATTGTTAATAATTTAACATGTGAGGACGCGGTGTCACATTGCTAGCTAATTAAGGGATTGTTCCTGCCTCACACTGTATTCTTGCTGGGGCTGGCGCAACACTGGAAGGGCAGATGGATAGAATAATTAAACATGTACAAAGATATTTCAATGTTCCTTAAAAGTTTTGAAGAATCTGCATTCTAAGCTTACAGATGGCTTAACATCTATTACAGAGCTGATTGTGTGGCAATTGATTTTTTAGAGAAAGTAAAAGAATAACAGAAATTGGAGGTTAGCACGTTTGAAAGAGACAGTACTGCTTATTATTTCATCGAAGGTCACACACGGCGCAGCAAGCAGGAACAATCTCTGGACAGGGCACCGGCTTGTCACTATCACTGCGCCACCGTGTTCCCATGTTTGATAGCATGCTTTAACTCCTATCATCATGAAAATGATATCAAGTATACATCTCAGTATTTAAATTATTAAAGAGAGCTATAATATCATGAATGCAATGAATTCTGCTTCCTGTCAGAGTTAGAGAAAGCCCATTTAAGAGGCATGTAGCGATTCACACACATAGAGCACATAGAAGAACACATACAAAACAAAGCATTTAATGTACTACTTTAGTTACAATGGTATTTGAGAAACTAGTAAATTAAACGATTTAAAGATGAAGTTTATGATGTTCTACTTTAATGAAAAAATAAACTACGTGATTAAAATGGAATTTTTGAGATTAAAGTTGATATTTCAAGCTTTTTTCTCACTGTGTCCCTATTTTTTTTTCTTTTCTCTGTACCCTAATAAGTTTTCATATGACACTCAGATGGTGGGCTATGACTTGCCTTTTCACAGCAACTTTGATATCTGATAGCTTCTTTTTTAGTTGTTAGTTGTGTGACTTTGTGAACTTGAGCTTTTGAGTTTCTCCAACACTCTATGTCACTTGATCAACTTCCATTTGTTGTTTATACCACTATTTAAACCAACAAATAGTAAATTTTTCCTTGTCTCCACTTGGTATTCGCTGAAATTCTTCTATTTTCCCATGTGGTTTTGTCATTGCCTTTTCACAGAACGCTGAGCTTAAGAGCTATTTATATTGATTTGCATAATTGCGGTGGGGCAGCAGGCGTGTGCACGTGCATTACTTTTCACGCTGACTGGGATTTATGTAGCGGAAGAATGTGGAAGTTGGCGTTTGCATAGATTTATGAATCTGGATTTTTTTGTGCATATGCACATCTACGCTTTTGTCCATACGCCATGTTTTAATGTGAGTTCTACACATGGCGTTATGCATGAGGCCCCTGGTCTCTCTATCTAGCAGTTTCCAACTGAGGTATATAACGGAATGTTCAGCACCATTGATACATTTGCTCAACACTGCTCCCACTGCAGTGTCTGATGCATTGGTCTGGAGAATTAAAGGGAAAGCAGAAGTAGGCGTTTTCAAATCACAAAATGCAGATTCAGTTTTATCGTCCCAAACCACTTTTAAGGGTGCCCTTTTCTTTGTTAGGTTAGTTAAGGGCGAAGCTCTCTCAGAAAAATGAGGTACAAACCGTGGTAATAACTCGCTAGTCCTATGAAAGCCTGTACCTGCTGCTTATTTATTGGACAGGGCCAATTGAGAATGGCATCAATTTTGGAACACTGCAGCTTAACTGTACCCTCTCCCACCTGGTAGCCCAAATATTTGGCTCTTTTCAACCCAAAGAAACATTAATTCGAAGACCAGCTTGTGCTAGTGTAGAGAGAACAGCTGTAGCCTGTGATATATGCTCCTTTCAGGTGCCTGAATAGAAAACTACGTCATTCAAGTAGGTGGCACTATAGGAATTGTGGTGCCTTAACAGTGTATCTACCAGATGCTGAAAGGTCGTTTGTGCCCTGTGCAAACCAAATAGAAGGACCGTATATTGCCAGTGTCCACTATGGGTACTAAAAGTGTTTTTTTCCTTGGTAGAATCCATTACCCTTTCGTCATGTCAAGGGTAGCTAGGAATTGACATTACCTAGCCATTCAAGATACACAGACTGGGAGACCTGATTGAGACAATGGAAGTCATTACAAAACCTCCACGACTTGTCTAGTTTTAGAACTAAGACAATAGGACTGGACCAGGGGCTGTGGCTATCCTCAATTAACCCTTGATTCAACATACGTCTAATTTCCAACTCCACTTTCGCTTTCTTTGCCAGTATGGGCGTTCTCTGACAATGGCTCCTGGGTCAGTAATGATGTCATGTTCAATCAGGGCAGATGAAAAATGCTGTTCTACTGATCTGATTAATATGTGATTTAAAATTTAGGTCGGAGTCAATAATCACTCCTAAATTCTTTACCTCTGCTTTGACTTTTAAGCCTAATGGATCAAGTTTATTTCTAATATCCTCATTATATCCATGTTTGCCAATCACTAAGATTTCTGCTTTCTCATCAACACAACCCTCAGCAACCTTCAGGGTCTTATCATGGAAGGTCTCCAACATCACATTAGGATTGGCAGTCACACTGGCCAGGTCCAGCCTCATTTTCCTAGTAGGTGGTAGCCTACTGGACCTAAGCTGGATCTTCAGAGTAGCAACAAGTCTGTGGTCAGAATTCACAAACTGGGCACTTCTGTAGACTCCGCAGTTTTGTAATAGTCTCCAGTGTCTGCCCTCGAGGATGTGATTGATCTCCTTGACCGCACCACCAATATTGGAGTACCAAGTCCAATGATGCGGCTCAGGGTGCTGGAACTAGGATCCACCAATTTACAGCCCCTGACCTTTTTCAAAGTCAAGGAACATGGAGCCAATTTCACCACTGTCACCAGACCCATGGGGACCGAGACAATCCTCATAGTCAGCCTTGTCAGTGCCAGTGGCTGCATTGAAGACACCCATGGCCAGAAGAGTGTTGCCTTGCAGGAACCCATCAAGCAACGAGTGAAGCTGCGAATAAATGTCTCCCTCACCGAGACATCACTCACCGCGGTCATAGCATACACTGAGACAACAGACAAGGCACCCAGAGAGTGCCGTAATCTGAGTGACAACTGACACCATTGGAAGAAGCAGATTCACTACTGCAACAGCTACTCCCCGAGTATGACAGCCATCAGAGCGACTAGAACAATAAAAGGTGTACTCACCTACAGAGATCTGGCCAGTCCCATGTCTGCATACCTCAGAGAGTACCACCACTGAAATGCAGAATTTACGCAGCTCCTCCAACAGCAGAGGTTGATGATCATCATACCGGAGAGACAAGACGTTCCACATGCCTACCTGGATGGGCCTCCTCAAATTGGGACCTGAGTGCTGCAGTGCAGCAGACGATGCCTCAGCACCACACAAGTTCTGATCCTTGACAGGCCTGACCCTATTGGCTCTCCATTGGTTTTGACTGTTCTGGGGATGAGGCTCTTGAAGGGTTTCCCCCATCCTCTTCATAATGCGAGCAACCTTCCTATAGGCGGCTGCAGCAGAGCTACTCCTGCAGAGAGCAGAAAGGAGTCCTGTCTGTTGTCTCACAGCTATGTGAAGTTTTTCTATGGTGGCTGGAGTGCCAATCCTGCCACCAACCACCATGACTTCCCAGCAAGTTGGAAGACCGCTTGTAGGGCCAGATGCAGTTTAACGTCATATCTAGGACATAATGTAAGGCTGCTGTAATAAAATTAAAAATACTTAACACATGGAAATACAAAAGCTGCACTTGTCAAAAACTGAAAAGCAAGTTTCAAAAAGAAAGAACTCAGATTCCTGACAGACATCCCTTCTAAGGCATGGACTCTGATTAAGGCAATCTGATGTGTCTGTGTAATTGAATAAGCAAATGGAAAGTATGAATGTCCAAAACTGGCACCTAGGAATCTTTCTCGGGATCATAGCCTCACCAGTGAACCTACATATTACACATAAGATCTCCTTCAAACTCCCTAATAAATATTTAGATGATTTACAATACTGAAAATATTTTTTTCGAGAGAGATATATATAGACTTTCTTAGAGAACATGTCAACAAGTACCAAAATTGTCGTGTAACCTTTTCATGAAGGAATGTTCCACATGGAGAAGTTATCAGTTGTAAAGGAGAACAAAAGTGGACTCTATGAATGACTAAAGACCCATTGCACTCACTGCATTTGTGATAAAATGCTTTAAAAGACAGGAACTGTTATTGCATATCTCCACAACAGAGGAGGCCATATGCCTTGCACTTCATACCATCATAGCACATTAAGATAATTCAAACCATTAAGCCAGGATTATATTTATAGACTAACATCATGTAATACCACAGTCCTCGGTGTAGGACACCACCCTCTGCAACTGGATTTGGGATTTGCTAACCAACATATCTCATCATGTGCAGACTGGCAGCACATCTTCCATGCTGATCCGCAACACAAGCACTCTGGAGGTTAGTGTTCTCAGTGACCCTTTGTACTTTTTGTTTGTCTCCAACACTGTGGCCAGACACAACTCTATCTCCAGCATTAAGTTTGCTGGTGATTCCACGATCATAGATCTGAATACCAACAATGATGAGAAAGGGTTAGAGAGAAAAAGAAATCAGACCACACTGCTCTTGAAGAGTGAGCAACTTTAAATTTCTTGGTGTGAACTGAAATGGGAACAATACATTTCATCTCTTCTCAAGAAGGTGCACCAGTACCTCTCTTCATATGAAAATCTACAGGTGCACAGTAGAGCACAGGGTGGCAAAAGGCAAAGAGAATATTATTGACACCCAGCTGCCTTCTGTTCAGAACATACCCAACACTATCTGCCTTAAGAAGGTAAACAGTATAATTACAGACCTCAGCTATCCTGCAAAGTTACTTTCTCACTTGGTAAACGGTACAGGGCCATTGGCACTCTCATCAATAGATTCAGGGATAGTTTCAACTCACAAGTCATAAGCTCAGTGCACAGTCAAACACAACAAAAAATATAATCTAAAGCCTATCTAAAAGCATCATCCTTTTTATTTTTATCTGTTACAGGATAACAAAATCATGAAATAAATACAATATAACAATAAAAGCCTTCTGTCTTGCCTATAATTAAAAAGAATGTAGCTGACATCCGGTTCATTAAATTTTTATATGCTATACAGATTACACATAGGTGTTTGGCACCCCTCAGCCAATGCATTCACTCCTTAACAGCAATATAATCGCTACAAGCTCCTTATTTCAAACGTCATTATTTTGCTTAATAATGGTTAGATTTTTAGGAAGTAAGTGTACATGGGTGTACTTTTCTAGTATCAGTAAAATTTTGACATGAAACAGCTCTAACACTGGACACTGGGGGTGTCAATATCCTCCATAAAAGGTAGAGTGTACTCTGGAGGTTTTAGGATGGATGCCTTACTAAAAACAAAGAACATAAATAAGCTTTGAGCTTCTTTTGACCAAATTAACCTTCTTCTTGGTAATAACCAATATAGGAATTATGACAATACTACAGTTTCTGATTAAATGAATATAGTAATTTGAGAAGCCCACACATCATTAAACCTGTTTGAAAGAATTTGCTTCCTTTCATTCCTGAATGGCCTTTACTTTAGTTTTTTCACTGTTGAGACCTAACTTGACAACGCAAAATCAATACAAAGGTCTTAAGAAACTCCCAATTTTCATGTTTTGCAAACAAATGATTGCTACGTAAATGTGACAAAATTTGTGTTTACATGAGAAATGTGAGCCTCAAACTTGTTTGAAAATACTAAAATGTCATCAGTATAAACCAGAACGTACAGTAGATGGCCAGAACATCAGACTGCAGAACTCTTTAAAGTTATTCATAGATTAAATCAGAAGATGCTACTAAAAGATGTGAACGATAGGGGGTGCTCTCGCTCCCTTGAACCCCTGTCCACGACTCCAGACACCAGGTAAAAGTCCCCAAGTTGACTTTATTTTGTCGCCACAGTGCACAAAGCACACTCTCCACCACAATACTCATATAAATCAATCACTAATCACAATAATAAACCAATCCTCCAGCTCCCAGACGCGTTGCCACCCTTCCACCCAGCTCAGCTCGCCGTCTGGGAGCTCCCACAGTCCTTTTATAATCCCTGACCCGGAAGTGTTCTCAATCCCCAGTCCATGTGATCCTCAATCACTTCCGGGTCAGGTAAAAGTTCTTTTCTTCAACCCGGAAGTCCGTCGCTCTTCCTATGACGAACCTCCGGGTCACAGGGCACAAAGAAGTCCTCGGTCCTCCCTGCAGCTCCCTCCTGTGGCCCCCACGGCATCCAGCAGGGCTTTGCATAAAAACTCCATTGTCCATGATGCCCTGCTGGTCTTCTGGGGATCTCCATGCTGCGGGATAAATGGCCGGCCATCCTTCACAAAGACAATGTTCCTCCAAACGAATGAATGTTAAATGTAAATATGAGCAACAAAGAGTGATTTTTTTATATATGTAAATACCTTTTAAATACAACAGTTTTACTGTCGGCAAAGATACCGTATATGGACTAGCAGAAACACATAATTCATAACCGATTTTGTGGTATAGTCTAAACAATTATTCACTGCTTGTTCCTCATAAAGCATGCTACTTTGGTGCAGCTTAAGAATACATCACCATTTCTGTTTTCTTTATTACCAAGTCTCCACTGTTTTCTAATTGAAATCATTAGATAGTCCTAACTTAAACTTCCAAATTGTCTCCTGAAAAGTTCTCAGTAAACTTAAGTTTGATTTTCACAATCCATTTTGGTCCAAAAAAAAGAAAATTACTTGCTTTTACCTGTTACTGTATCATATCCAGGTCTAATGTCTATGAATCCAAAAACTAAAGCCATATTCTGAAAGCCATCACAATATTAATATGAAAACCTAATTCCCTGTAGTGATATGCAGAAATTACATCTACTTTAACTGGTGGAATTAACGCAATAGCAATGGAGAATGGAATGGCTTCATAATGGGAATACTTTAAAGGACTCCACCAGGACTGTTTGGAAAAAAGTCCTGGAAAACCTCTTGTTGTGTAGGTAATAAATAAAAATGCAGTCCTTATTTTATGTAATGCCATCATCAGCATACACCAGATAATGTTTCTTTTTAGGTCTTTCAAGTTTATAAAGCTGTATTCATCACAAAAAACTGCACTGAGCTGGGACAAGACTTGGACTTCTAAATTTGTATAAGAGCCAATAAGCACTTGTGAAAAGGCGCTTTATAGGCAGCTGACCCGGTATCCTTCAATAAGGGCGTGTAAATAAAGGCGAGCTTCAAAAGGGCGACCTCAATAGGGTGCAGCGAATAAAGGCAAACGCAACAAAATTATTACAGGAAATTTATTAGATAAAGGCAATGATTGAACATATAAAAAGATGAAAGCAAGAATATTAAAACATCCATTTAATTAATGCATGAACTTCTAACAAACTATTTCTGCGTAGATGGTCTCTTGACCAATAATCCATTTTTGGTATGACAGCGAGACAAACATTTTCCAATCCTATATTCAGTGCATTTCCAGATGTGTTTCCCATTGATAGTTTTCTCCTTTCTGAATGTGTAGCCTTCGACTACGAGTAGATCTGCACCTTTGTTGCTCTTCACATATTCCAGAGCCATTTGAGCTAAATTATCTACGAACGCCTTTATTCGCCGCGCTCAATTGAGGTCGCCCTTTTGAAGCTCGCCTTTTTGTGCGCACCCTTATTGAATAGATCCTCCCGACCCGGCACAAAGAGAGAGGGAGGCACGTGTAAAAATAAAACAAAGATTTATTGTCTTCACCTGTGGGTCACGTCTTCCCCATGTCCCACAGGCACAGCACAGACCCACAAAGCACAAAACAACAACAAAAGGCACACTATTCTTCTTCCACCACTCCTCCGAGGCAACCTCGTCCTCCTAATCCCGACTCTGGCTCCTTGAGTGGTGGCTGATGGCTGAGTTCCAGTTGCACTTCTGGGTGTGACGAAAAGACTGCCCATAAGGGCTCAGGAGTCCCAGCTGCAGCACCCCCTGGCGGCGCCTGCGGGACCCAACAGGGATGCACCAAACTCCAATTTTCATGGAGCTCTACAGAAAACCAAGGCACCGCTCCAACCCAGGGGGGCTGCCATCTAGCATCCAGGGGAAGGTATTGCACAGTCCATGGCTGCTCCCCCGGAACATATAGTGAAGGGCCGTCCCAGCCAGGCATGGACCCCTGCAGTCTGTCACAACTGCATATTCATTTTTCCAAATTTCATGTCACACTGAGATTTTTTGCTCTTCTGTTGCTACTTAGCTTTAAACACACAACCTTTTTTTTGGATAATTTCTGTGTCAATCTGTGCAATTGAACTATATTGAAAACAGCAATTTAATATGTATTTTCTGAAGTTGTAGGTTATTCTGCCTTAACAAAACAGTAGCATTTTAACTATTGAAAAATTAAATTGTGTATTGAAAGATTTAAATCAAAGTGTAATGAACTGGCGCAGATACAGGTACAGCTATAAAGTTTCCATTAAGGTCAAGGTAAACATGCCAAAAGCATAGTATAGTAATAATGAAAAATTACAGTACTTAGATTTGTTCCCACTAGGTAATATTATACTAGATGAGAACATTTAATTTTTCAATATGTTCCTGTAATTTCCCTATTGACTTCAGGGTTATTATTTCAATCAATACAAAAGAAGGCAGATTTTCAACTACAAATATGTGAAAAACCCATTAATACTGATGAATTTCTTATTTTATTAAACACAACATGTGTTACCGAACATCATAACAGTAGAGAATACAAATATTGGTAGTAATAAATAAAAGCTCTAAAGGGAAATTGTATCTGTATTCTCAGTGTTATAATAAATACGTGAAATCTGATCAAAAGTTTTTACTGTTTACATTGCTTGTGTTTCTCTAAACAAACAGATGCAATAAATCTATTGAGGACACGTTTTCTAGCTTAAATGTCATTTTTTCAGTAAAAACATGACTATTAAAAATTCAATTTCCCTTAAATCAAATGATATTAAAACAAACGTAAAAAAGCCTTTTAACGTTTTATGACTAACATTGCAAATCATTTTAAAATCAGAGCATTTTTTGTTTCATTATGTCAGGTTGAATTGATTTTTGTGGTCTGATTTTATTTCTTATGCAATATTGTCGCAATTTTTCTCTAATAATTACACAAGAAGAACCAATTAGAGGGAAAAAGTGGCACCACTTCACTTTCAAAGTTTTCTTCCATAATCATTAGATGCTAGAAGCACTTGGAGGAGTATTCCATGTGTGGCCAGTCATTTTCATTGCATTTACATTTTATTTCTGCATTGCTGCTTTTGCTTTTTGATATCTTGCTTTCCTCAGGTCACACAGAGAGCATACTCTCATTATGCTAGTAGGTCTTTAACTTGCTTTGCCCTCAACTATGTGCCTGTGCAATAGCCGGGATCATCTTACTGTTTTAAAACAACCCTGTGCTATGTTTGAGGGAAAAATAGTAAGTCGGCTTAGCAGCTCCCTGTATGTTGTGAATGAATATGTCAGACTTTTTTGAACATTAAAAAGGCATTCTGTGCACAGGGTAAAAATATCTTATATTGTGTAAGGTACATTTGCATGACATTCTCAAAATGGAATTCACGTATTCGTAGTGTGTGAATACCTCCACGGTTCTTTTTACTATTTTTAGCCAAAAGGCTTGGCAGTCTGACAATCTAAACTAAAAATGAAACTTGTTTCACCCACAATGTCTTGCTATATTGTTTTTCACAAGGTTCCTTCTAAATCAGAATTCAAATGTAAGCAGAAAACCAATCTTTATCCTTAATTTTTAACAAAACATATTTCTGAAAAATACAAAACAGCAAACATATTATATGAAGAGGGCCACTTTCTAGGTAAGTGACTGCAAAGGTCCCATGTTCATTGAGGAGGCCTCATTCTACACGGAGAGAATCATGTTTCAGTACTTATGCAGCACGGTGCCAGTGTATTACACCGAGAATAACAGAAAACTTAGCTATGATAGATGTATTGTGTGTCAGAGAACACAGACATACCTACAGGATGTACAGTTAACAATTCAATTACCCTAAAAATCATTATGACAGTGAATAAAAATGCGATCATGGATGATAGTAACTTCTTTCAACACAAAACAAGTGAAAAGTCAAACTAAAAGAAGAAGAAATTCAATGTGTTGGTGGGTACAAATAGGCTTAAACACAGGAAGCATAGGGTTATGGTTAGGAGAACCTTTTCAAAATTAGGTGTGATTAAAAGTGGATCTATCTGTCTGGATTAAAACTGCATCGGTCTGTCGTTGTGAAAAAGGAGCTGAGCCTTAAGGGAAAACTCTCAATTTACCAGTCGATCTGCGTTCCTACCCTCACCTATGGTCATGAGCTATCGGTAGTGACCGAAAGAACGAGATCGTGAATACAAGCGGCTGAAATGAGTTTCCTCCGCAGGGTGTCTGGGTTTTCCCTTAAAGATAAGGTGAGAAGCTCTGTCATCCGGGAGGAGCTCAGAGTAAAGCCGCTGCCCCTCTGCATCGAGAGGAGTCAGATGAGGTGGCTTGGGCATCTGATCAGGATGCCTCCTGGACGCCTCCCAGGCTAGGTGTTCCAGGCACGTCTAACCGGGAGGAGGCCCCGGGGAAGAACCAGGACACGCTGGAGGGACTATGTCTCCTGGCTGGCCTGGGAACGCCTCGGGATTCCCCCAGAAGAGCTAGAAGAAGTGGCCGGGGAGAGGGAAGTCTCGGCATCTCTGCTGAAGCTGCTGCCCCCGCGACCCGACCTCAGATAAGCGTAAGAGGATGGATGGATGGATGGATGGATGGATGGATGGATAAAAGTTGTGTTTCTTTTGGATCAATGCTAGGGCTGCTGCTCTTTTTATTATACATACTCTAAATTATCTAAACAAGTCCTCCATATTAATAAAAGTATATGTGTCTGTCTGTCCACCGAGTTGCTAAGTTTCTGTCATTGTAAACGATGGCACATCACATTTTTATAAAATGTACTGTATTGCATTTGTCATTCCAGTAGATGACACATCACAAAATTTAACACTGCTTTTATAAATCCCAAACCAGATGGCATATAACAGAGACATATGCATTGCATGGTGCATTGCAAACGTTAACATTGAGGTTCTACGTTAATTAATTGGATAATTACAAGTAGCACAGCTAGTATAACCAATAAGCTGCTTAACTTTCAAGATGATACCAAACTAAGTGGAAGGGCAATTAATTTAGAATCAGCTAAACGGTTTCAGAGGGCTCTGGACATCATACAGGGTTGGACAGGTTTGACTAATTGGGTGTTATGCTATATATGTCATGGTGTGTAGGGTACAAGTCAAAGGAGATTATGATTAAGATTGATAACACACTGGTGAGGCCCTTATCTGGACTACTGCATGCAGTTTTGGTCTTTGGGCTGCACAACAGACACAGTAGCACTAGAGAAAAGACAAGTAGGCCGATTCCAGGACTAAGAGGTATGAGCTAAGAAGAGAGACTGAAAGAGCTGAACCTTTGCTTGTCTTAAATTAGTTTGAGTCCTACCTGGCAGGTAGAAAATTCTACAACTCAAAGACACATGATATTCTATATGGTGTTTCACAAGGCTCTATCCTAGGTCCGCTGCTCTTCTCAATCTACATGCTTCCGTTGGGTCAGATTATCTCAAGTTAGCTACCACACAGCTGTACTTATCAATAGCACCTGATGACACCGACTCTCTTGATTCACTAACACAATGTCTTACTGGTATCTCTGAATGGATGAATAGTAATTTTCTCAAACTAAATAAAGAGAAAACTGAAATTTTAGGAATTGGCAATAATGGATTCAATGAGGTTATCAGAAATAAACTTGATGTATTAGGATTAAAAGTTAAGACGGAAGTAAAAAACTTAGGGGTAACTGTTGACTGTAATCTGAATTTTAAATCGCATATTCATCAGACCACTAGGACAGCATTTTTTCACTAAAGAAACATAGCAAAGTTAGACCTCTTATATCATTGAAAGATGCTGAGAAATTAATTCACGCTTTTGTTTTCAGTAGACTGGATTACTGTAACGCACTCCTCTCAGGACTACCCAAAAAAGACATAAATCACTTGCAACGAGTGCAGAATGCAGCTGCTAGAATCCTAACTAGGAAAAGAAAATCCGAACACATTTCTCCAGTTTTGATGTCACTACACTGGTTGCCTGTGTCATTCAGGATTGACTTTAAAATACTGCTTGTGGTTTATAAAGCCTTAAATAATCTCGCTCCATCTTATATATCGGAATGCCTGACACGTTATAATTCAAATCGTAACCTTAGATCTTCAAATGAGTGTCTCCTTAGAATTCCAAAAGCTAAACTTAAAAGAAGTGGTGAGCGGCCTTCTGCTGTTATGCACCTAAAATCTGGAATAGCCTGCCAATAGGAATTCGCCAGGCTAATACAGTAGAGCACTTTAAAAAACTGCTGAAAACACATTACTTTAACATGGCCTTTTTATAACTTCACTTTAACTTAATCCTTATACTCTGTATGTTCAATTCATCATAATAACTATTCATAGTGGCTCTAAAATCCGTACTGACCCCTACTCTCTCTTCTGTTTCTTTTTCCGGTTTCTTTGTGGTGGCGGCCTGCGCCACCACCTACTCAAAGCATCATGATGCACCAACATTGATGGACTGAAAGCCAGAAGTCTACGTGACCATCATCATCAGGTCCTTCCATGAAAACCCTAAATACAAAGAGGACTGTTTGATTTATGTTAGGTAGATTGCCCAGAGGGGACTGGGCGGTCTCTTGGTCTGGAACCCCTACAGATTTAATTTTTTTTCTCCAGCTTTTGGAGGTTTTTTTTTTGTTTTTTCTGTCCACCCTGTCCATCGGACCTTACTTATTCATTGTTAATTAACGTTGACTTATGTTTATTTTTTTATTGTGTCTTCTATTTTTCTATTCAATTTGTAAAGCACTTTGAGCTACATTTTTTTTGTATGAAATTGTGCTATATAAATAAATGTTGATTGATTGATATAAATACTCCGAGTGGTGCAGTGAGAGTAATATGGAAAAAGATGATCCGCTGTGGCAACTCCTAACGGGAGGAGCTGAAAGAAGAAGACGAAGAAGGTGCAGTGAGAGTAACAACGCTAAAGCAGTTATGGTATTTGGAATACTATGGCTGTTCCCTGGACCATTATATTGTTACAAGTTAATTACAATCAGATGCGTTACACTAATAAACAATATGCGGTTAGTTTCAGTGTATTTATAAAGCCGCGTCAGGCAAATAAGGTGTAACCACACAGGAACAATAGCATTGCTTTGACACTGGGTGCCGCCAGTCTACAAAACTGAGCTGAGACCTTGCGTACGACAAGGTATGAGGTACTGTGGAAAAGTGCGTGGCTTTATACCAAGTGTAGGTTTTATACATTGCGATTTGAACGTGGAAAAGTTCTTACGCAACATTTCTGTGCATACACACCATTTACTGTATACATGAGGCCCCAGAGGTGGGCCTCGATATTTTTGTAGAGACCTTTTTTTGGATTGGCAAACTCCTGAGTAGTTACATTGACCTCACTGGACATGTCCTCCATGAAATAAAAGTTAATCACAATGAGAGCAGAAAGCATGACTATAGTATCCATAAATTTAGGTGCCATGGCTGCAGATTCTGGGCAAGTGAATTCAGTTTAACATCGGATATGATTGGACTGGACTTCTAACATTCATTGAAAGGTCAGCACTAGCACAGCACTATTCCGGCTACCAGATCTACAGACAAACTTATTTCCTTGCATCTTTCCAAAAGAATAACTGTCTACATATTTGGGGCATGAACAATACCCCAAAAATTGTTGATATATTTTTTATTTGTTGATATTAATTAATATTATAATAACTTACATGCCCTGTGCAGTGCTGAGAGTGTGCTTTATGCAAATGAAGGACACTGACTGATGGACCAAACAGCAGCACAGCCAATGCGATGGTTGGATGACTGAGGACAGGGCGGTGACTTAGACAGGAAAAAATATGATCATGTAAAATAGAAAAAGAAAGTTCCGCTGAGCTTAAGGAATATGTAAAGCCCAGTGGCAAGCACTGCTTTTTGCTGTTGATTTCTGACTCTCATCTTTTTGGCTATGTCAACCCGCAGCTCCCAGTCGTATCACTGAAACCAAACCCCCCATCCTATCCCTGCTTTTTGGTTGTGATGCTTAAAACATTAAAGGAGCAAGGATCAGAAAAGAAAGCATATAGAACAGATTTGGCTACTGCAGTGTAAATTGTCATTCATCACATTACTGGAACATCACAAGCAGGAATAGAAACAGCAGCCATCATTGTTGTCTTTTGTGTGAATTACTCAATTTTTATGCATTAGGTATGAAGTAAAATGCATCCTGGCCCTTTTTCCTATTTTAAGTTTGTATCTTTGCTTAACTGGCTATGCTTCTTAATTACAATAATAGATATTCAACATATAGTGTATTAATTTTGAATTAACAATGAATAAATATGGTACCAGCCTTGGGGTTGGGAAGACAGAAAAATGGATTTAGCATTCTGTGCCAAAAAACATTTCTTCAGCAGCTGAACCCGCTTCCGCCTACCACTGCTGCTCCTCCATGTGCCTCTGACTACTTCATCCCAATACATGTGTGAACATCCTGCCAGCTTCACCTCCCACCATTCACCTGAGCCCATCCGAGGGTCACTGACAACCAAATATCCAGTATGGTGTTTAGCAGTGGTGATATGCAGTCAAAGTGCTCTGTAAGTGTTGTGTTCGTGTGGCCCTGTTAGCAGCTTCTGCAAATGCATTTAATAGCTGGCTTCTCCACATATCCTCACCACTTATGACAACGGCAGCCACCTGACGAGCATGTCCCTCTCAGGTCTAGATTGTCTTGGTGAAATTTGAAGCTATTAAGAGTACTGGAGGAAGTCAAACATTCAACCATATAACTTTGTGAGCAGATGTTAGTCACAAGAATACAAGGAAATAGGCTATCAGGGAAACTAGGCATACGTAAGAAATATATAGCTATAAAAAGACAGATAGGAAAAGAAATACAACTACAGTAGAGATCAATAACCCTTTTGTATAACAACTACAAAATTTAAGCAAGGGTTTTGGCCAGCAGAATAAATTTAATAATTAATCAGGGCCAAGTTTGTGCAATCCCAGGAAGAAATACATATCAATTGTGTGTGCATGTGTATAGTACAAGATACAAGAAAACTGAGAAAGAAAAAATAATGGACTTCAGCATTTGTAAACACAGACAAGGTCTATGATAACATAAGGCATACTGTGTATATAATTGGAAGAATCTAGAGTGAAAAATCAAAGACTGGGTACAAGCAGTTAATCAAAAATGGAAAGTAAAACAGGTGTTAACAGCATAATGAATGCAAAAAAGAAGAAGAAATGATGTAAGATAAGAGTGCCTATTACCAGCTTAAACCTTTTTCTGTTGCAATGAACCATTAGTAAACAAAAAATCAAAAAAAAAATCGAAAAGTACACAGACTGGACATCCTAGGAAATGGAGGGCAGAAAGCCAAAGTTCTTTGTTATATGAACAAAACAATTCTTATCCGAGATAGGAAGGAGAAGGGACAACTATAATATGCACCAAAGCCTTTGCCAACATTTCAAGACTAAATTAAATATTAATAAAACTGATTGTGTGTATTAAAGTAGGTTGGTAGGAATAAACCACAAAGTTGGGTAAGAATAAAGGCAATGATGAAGCTTTTAAAAATTATATACAGAGTGCAGAGACAGGAAAAGCAACAGTTGGAAATGTTTAAAATCTGTAAGCAGAGAAAACTGGCTTACAGTCAAATACATTTTTGCCTTAACATTCAGAAAAATTTGTTAGCTAAGAAGAATGGTAGTAAACTTATGGAATGGAATATAATAAGTGCTTTGGTAATAGGGACACTTAAGAACAAAATGTTTAACTCCATTAATATGCTGTATTAAGGAATTGTTCTGTTCTGTGTATTGTATTGTGTTGACCCCCTTCTTTTGACACCCACTGCACGCTCAACCTACCTGGAAAGGGGTCTCTCTTTGAACTGCCTTTCCTGAGGTTTCTTCCATTTTTCCCTACAAGGTTTTTTTTTTGGGAGTTTTTCCTTGTCTTCTCTGAGAGTCAAGGCTGGGGGGCTGTCAAGAGGCAGGGCCTGTTAAAGCCCATTGCGGCACTTCCTGTGTGATTTTGGGCTATACAAAAATAAACTGTATTGTATTATATGGATGGAGAAAACGTTTAAAGTAACAGCTGTTTGTGGAAATACCGAACAAATAATATTATGGATTTTTGGGCCAAAGAAATATAGCAAATAGCCAAAAACAGTAATAACTGGGAACAACAGACATGGAGTACCTTATGCAAAGAGTGACTGCAAGTGTGCAGTTTGTGAATTAAAAAAGCAGAGATACAAACAAAAGATTCCAGTTGGTGGCAGGAGATTTTTAAGCTTGGGTACAAAGTTTGCAATTCAAATGAAAGGGGCCTGGCATCTTGCATTAATGACAGTAGTGATGACGTCTTCCAAAGGGAGGAGTGACACATACTTTTGAGCACAGATGCTGCTTGTCTTTAGTGGAAAACAATGGTGGGAACCTAGTATAGACCCCAGCTGGATATAAATCAAAGGCGATTTTGTGGATGTGAGTATGAGGAGTGGATGCAGCATGGTTATTTGTATGAGACGTCTATCTCTGGTCATTCTTTTACATACCTTTGGCAACATAAACTAGTAATAGTGTTTGAAATAAATACTACAGCAGTCTGTTTCACTACCAATGTCACTATTGAATAGTGTGATCGCAAATGAAATGCAGGACAGGTATTCTTTTTGTAAAACTAATATACTGTAGCTAATATTTATTGGATAAGTACAAACTCAAATAAATTACTCTAACACAGAAAAAAATATGACAACGATGAAATAGTTGTTGACAATGTTTAGTCACCATATTTAGTGCTTCTTAATTTATGGGATACATTTCTGAGATTTATAAATGGGAAATGTGTAATTAATAAAACTTTTACATACATGGTTATACAATTAGAAACAGATGGAATTAAAGTAGAAAATTAGAACAATTTTCGTGGGACTTTTTTGGAAACTAGTCACCCTTTCTTAATTTAAGTGCATGAACAAACCACTGTGATCTTGCTACAAGCTCTCTCTGAATTACCCAAGCTTTAAGGAGAATTCTTTTTGCAATAGGTTGTGGACGCTAGAGGCGCTGTTGCCCCATTGAACCCACCAGACAGATGTCCCAGACACACGTGTAAAAGCACCAGAAGAATCTTTAATAATATTTCTTCCAATATTGCTCCCAAAGCACCACACACTCCACAATTCTTCCAATAATCAGTACAATAATCAATAAATAACACAATACAATCCTCCACTCCCAGCAGCTCCGTCACACACCCTTCCAACTCTGGCTCAATCTGCTGGGGTTTCCCACAGTCCTTTTAAAATCCATGACCGGAAGTATTTCTTCTCCTGGTCAACACCACATCTTCTTTCATCAAGTGTCCCGGAAGTACTGCAGGCTTCCGTCCCCGTGACCCCAAAGTACTTCCGGGGTGGTGTAATCGTAAAAGTCCCCAGGTTCTTGGTGAGCTCCCCCTGGCGGCACCCACGGCACCCAACAGGGCTCAAGAGACAGACTACATGTCCCATGCTGCCCTGTGGGAATCCGAGGAACCATTTCCATCCAGGGGAGCTGTCATCTAGGGTCCCAGGTCATGTAATGCCCTAAAAAGCCTGTCTTCTTTTGATGAGGGACGTCCCTGCCGGACTGAAACGCCGGCTGTCCATCACAAGGTATAACCCCATTTGTTCTTAAACAGTACCTACCTTGGATGTAGTGTTTATCTAGGTTTGGCCAAAGGGTGGTATGGAACTTGGTATATCAGCCTAAGTTAACAGCCATGGCCACCCTGTTCTAGAAGGAAAAGAGACGCAAAGATTCCAGTTCAAATTATAAAACTGATTACACACTAGGGTTCAACCTTTGATGCCAATCCACTGTTCTTTAACAATGATTATAATTATATGTCTAGGTGGCAGCAAGACTTGCTTGTAACAGCAATAGATATGCAAAATATGGTTGTCTTTATGTCAAGAGAATTTAATTATATTTAATGACATCTCTTTTCAAATCAAAACTTAGGATAAATCTAGTGTCTTTTACAATGATGTTAAAAACTGTGATTGCTTAGTTGTTCTGAGAAAACAAAAGGGAGGAAAACCAGAAAAGAAATGCTTGAAACTGTCTATTTAACTAGGACGTCCTGACATTTGTACCAGTACACTTGAATTAGAAATAGAGATCATATGTAACATTTAACTTTATATTTTTTGTTCTCTGGTAACAGTTTGCCTATTAGAAATCTTCTGAGCACATCTCTTCAGTTCTGATGTCACTACACTGGTTAGCTGTGTCATTTAGAATTGACTTTAAAATACTGCTTATAGTTTACAAAGCCTTAAATAATCTCACCCTATCTTATATTTCAGAATGCCTTTCACCTTTCACTCCAAATCATAACTTTAGATCTTCAAATGAGTGTCTGTTTAGAATTCCAAGAGCTAAACTTAAAAGAAGTGGTGAGGCAGCCTTCTGCTGTTATGCACCTAAAATCTGGAATAGTTTACTGATAGAAATTCGCCAGGCTAATACAGTGGAGCACTTTAAAAAACTGCTAAAAACACATTACTTTAACATGGCTTTCTCATAGCTTCGTTTTAGTATATCCATGTAAGCTATATGTGCATTGAATTATCATTTTCATTTAGGCTCTTTCTAATGCTTTGTAGCAAATGCCATATGTGCTTTTATGTGGACCTTTCTAAGGAATTTCTTTCTTGCTACCCTCCTATAGAGGCCAGTATTATGGAGAGTTCTTGAAATTGTGGCCCCATGTACCTTTACTCCACTTTGAACAAAAGATCACTGCAGACTTCTCAGAGTGACAGTTGGATTTTTAGTAGCCTCTCTCACCAGTTGACATCTTCTTCTGATGTTTAGTTTTGAAGGACCGTTCTAGTCTGGGTGCTGTGAAGAATCTTCCACTTTCTGATGATGGATCCAACAGTGCTTAATGGGACATTCCAACTCTTCAATACTTTTTTTGTAGCCAATTCCTGCCTTGTACATTTCAATGAATTTGTTTCTCACATCAGCAGAATGCTCTTTTGTCTTCATTTTTGCAGTGATTGTCCAACAAAGACAATGGTCCTTACAAAGGGTGATTTTCATATCCAGAGAGAAATAAAGTACTCACAAGTAGTTCATAATTTTTTATTAATTATGGTGAAATGACAGTCACCTTTGTATCGTTTGTGATTAATTTGTTATTTGTGTAAACCTGGAGCTTCCACAGCACAGAGGTTTAAATAGTGGAAACACTGACTTTTGAGTTTTTCTTCTTCAGTTAAATATCTACTGAAAATGGTTTATTCCGACTATGGAAATGTATTGGTACAGCGTAAGAGATTACATTAAAATACTGAATTGTTAAATATGCGTACAAATATTTTGTCAAGTTGAAAATTATGTTAATATTCAAGGCCACTACAAGACAATTGCATGCCACTGTATATAATGTTTTTCTCACCCCTCAAACTGCTTCGCAAAGTAAGTTGAGAGCCACTTCAATCACCACTAATGTGTAGCATCCATCTGGATAATGTGATGGAAGCCATTTTTGTGCCAGTACACTCGCCACACATTCCTGTTAGGTGGTGAAGGTATGAATAGTGAGCCAATTAGAGATAGGGAATGATTAAGGAGTCATAACGACTACCTCGTGGTGTGCAATTTAGGCAGGACATAAGGATACACCCCCATTGTTCATGAAGTACGCCCATGCATCTTGTATGACCACAGGGAGTCAGGATCTCGATTTTAAATCTCACCCAAAGGATGCAGCAGTTTTTACAGCACAATGGGTCACTGATATCCACACACAGACAACAGTGTAAGCACCCCATGCTGATCTCGCCAACACCTCTTCCAGCAGCAACCCAAGCTTTTCCTGGTTGGTTTATCATCCAAGAACTGGCTGGGCCCGAACATGTTTAGCTTCTGGTTATATATGCATGTGGTTTGGTGTGAATAACAAGGGCCCATGAGGATGCGAAATTATGTAGTAGCCTAAAGAGATTCTTGGCTAACATAAGACTCCTAGGAAAGCATCTGCCAATAAGAAGATGTGTCTGCTAGAATCTATACTAATAAAAGGCAAAGCCCTCACTGACTCACTCACTGACTCACTCACTCACTCACTCACTCACTCACTCACTCACTCATCACTAATTCTCCAACTTCCCGTGTAGATAGAAGGCTGAAATTTGGCAGGCTTATTCCTTACAGCTTACTTACAAAAGTTTAGCAGCTTTCATTTTGAAATTCTATGTGTAACGGTCATAACTGAATCCTACGTACATATATACGGCCATAGCCTGCAGCTCGGTCGCCGTGTGAGGCGGAGTTGCATCCCCCATGACCACGCCTCCCACGTAGTTGGCAGCCTGCCTATATTGCGTCCCCCATACCCACGCCTTGAGTGCCCGCCCATATAAGGCCATCCGTCAGTAGCAATCCAATAGACACGCTGCCGTTAAATATTCGCAGGCAAATCAAAAAGTTAATACCGGGAATGCCTGTTAAACATCTTAGATTCACGAGTAGCGATTTGGGTAGTGAGATGTCTATCGAGGTGATCACTGTAATATTTATATGTCATTGAAATGTATTATTATCAGGCATGGTTTAGGCACCTATGTCATCAGGAACGCACCAGAAAAAGGGACCTCAAGTTACTATTATGGAAGTTAATTTAGAGCACTGATGCTGTTAATGTAAGAGCTGTAATAAATAAAGTTCCCCTGCATACTTTAAAAGAAAGTCTCTCCACAATTTCATTTTTCACAATTTGTGAAAACAAGACATGGTGTCAGAATAGAGGACAGTCATGGATTTTGTTGGAGTTCCCTCGTCACGAATTGACTGGGATTCTCTTGACCTGCGGGGAGAATGGAAAAAGTTCTGACAGCATGTGGAACTGATGTTTTCTGGCCCACTAAAAGGCAAAGACGAGAGTGTGAAATGCAGCTACCTGCTCCTGTGGACTGGGGAAAAAGGAAAAGACATTTTTAACACATTGACTCTCACCCAGGAGGAAGCCAAGGTACTGAAAACTTATTATGACCGCTTTGAGGCGTTTGTCATGCCTAAGACGAATACGATATTCACGAGATACAAGTTTAATGAGAAGACACAGGGTATAAACGAGACTTTTGATCACTCTGTAACAGAGTTAAAATTGCTGGTGAAGGACTGTGCTTATGCAAACCAAGATGAAATGGTCAGGGATAGACTAGTGTTTGGCACAAACTCAACAAAAGTGCGACAGAAACTTTTAAGTTTTTTTGGATCTGCAGTGATGCGGGCTCTGCATCGGTCTGTCGTGGTGAAAAAGGAGCTGTACTGTAAGGCAAAGCTCTCAATTTACCAGTCGATCTACGTTCCTAGCCTCACCTATGGTCATGAGCTATGGGTAGTGACCAAAAGAACAAGATCGCAAATACAAGCGGCTGAAATGAGTTTCCTCCGCAGGGTGTCTGGGCTTTCCCTTAAAGATAGGGTGAGAAGCTCAGTCATCCGGGAGGGGCTCAGAGTAGAGCTACTGCTCCTCCGCATCGAGAGGAGTCAGATGAGGTGGCTCGGGCATCTGATCAGGATGCCTCCTGGACGCCTCCCTGGTGAGGTGTTCCGGGCACGTCCAACCTGGAGGAGGCCCCGGGGAAGACCCAGGACACGCTGGAGGGACTATGTCTCCCGGCTGGCCTGGGAATGCCTTGGGATTCTCCCGGAAGAGCTGGAAGAAGTGGCCGGGGAGAGGGAAGTCTGGGCCTCTCTGCTTAAGCTGCTGCCCCCGCGACCCGACCTCGGATAAGCGGAAGATGATGGATGGATGGATGGTAACAACATAAACACATCTAATAGCATAACAGCAGATATATCTAAGACACAAATTTTGAAAAAATATAACAAAGAAAATAACAGCTTTTGTTCAGTATTCTGGCTGGTGCCAGTAAATGGTACAGTGAGAACATCTGCTTGCTATACTGCTGCATACTCAAATATTTCAAAATCTAAACATATTTTATAAACTTGTCAGCAGCTGTGGAAATGTGAAATCAGAATTAGCAGCATGAGAATAGTCATCCTACGGCAACTATTGCTGACAATGCATTCTTTCAAAATGACAGCTATAGTATATTCAATAAGTCAATTCAAAAATCAGCACTCATTGATAGTACTCCATGAAACTGGCTACTTGGATTCATTCATGAGTTTCTGATTATGGGATATAGCCAATTTTACATTTTTTGTTTTAAAATGCATGCATGTTATTTTAACAAGCTCCAGCCCAACATTTCCCTATACTTGAATATGAGGGTTAGGATGGATAAATGACCTGAATGTGAGAAGTGTAGAAGTACTTAGCTGAACTATAAGGAATATGTTTTAAAAACAATTTAAATACTTTTGAACAAACAACACTTTTATTGTCTTTCCAATATATACAACAAATTTAAAAAAGGAGAGGTTGTAAGTAACCACCCAGGCTGCTAGGCTAGCGTATCAATTCTTATGAAATGTACTACTGCTGCTATTGAATGACAAATAACTTTACTTTTTCTTTTAGTTATAAACCTATCTTTTATAATTACTCCACATCTCTGTTCTTAAGTAAAGGCTAAGTGCTTGACAAAACCCCTTTTTTATGTTCTGAAAAAGGATGAAAATGTGCCAAAAACTAAGCGCTCAATGTCAAAAATTAAGCACTTTTAAAGATGCAACAGTTATGTTTGGCAGGCAGTGTGACTTAGTAGTTAAAGTTTTGGACTTCAAACCCTGAGGTTGTGGGTTCAACCCCGGCCTCTGACACCACGTGGCCATGTGCAACACACTTCACCTGACTGTGCTCCAATTAGAAAAACTAAAGAAATGTCACCAATCATATCTTAGATGCTGTAAGTCGTATTGGATGAGGGCATCAGTTCAGAAACACTGTAATTCAAGTGGCTGCTCCAACCCTAAAAACCATAAGGAAATAATATGTTAAGAATACGATAGAGCAGGCTATATCAGATCTTTGTCACCATGAAACTGTTGGCCAAGTACATCATGGAAGGGAGGGTCTTAGCAAAATATAACCACCCTGGAATACAGCATCTGTATCAACTGTGAAGGATGGTTGTGGTTGCCATCAGAAGGAGATGGCACAGTGTGCCAAGGCGGTATCATAGGCTCAGATTGTAAGATGGGAGAATGTGGAGAAAAGGAGGATCAGGTAAAAAGAATGTTTTGGAGAAGGAATCAAATAGGATTTGCTTCCTTATACAAGCAACCTGTGATGTTCTTCCTACTTCCAAAAATCTAAACTAATGACTGGGAAAAGATCCATTATGCCCCTTTTATGCTCAACATCAGGAACACTTAGACACATCCTCACTGACTGTAAGGTGAGACTCTTCCAAGGACGTTAAACAAAGTGCTAAAAAGCCTGACCATCACTATCATATCTAAAAGAAAACCTACAAATGCCCTCCCACCAAGAACAGCCAGCCCATCTCAGCAAATGTTTTCTATCTAGGAGGGGCTACAAAGTCTGCACAAGAACAAGCGTTTGCCAAGGACCGTGGCCTCATGTATAAACAGTGTGTACACACAAAAATGTTGCGTACGAATGTTTCCACGTTCAAATCGCGATGTATAATTTAAATAATCTATGTTGTTAATAAATAAACATGTGAGGACATGGTGTTGCAGCGCTAGCAAGGAGCCGGCTCTCCATTCACGGATTGTTCCTTGCCTCGCACTGTATTCTTGCTGGGACTGGCATGACACTGGATGGATAGAATAATTTAACATGTACTACGAAGATATTTCAATGTTCCTTAAAAGTTTTTAAAAATTGTCGCTGTAAGCTTACAGACGGCTTAACGTCTATTAGAGGGCTGATTGTGTGGCGATTGGGTATTTGGAGAAAGAAAAGTAAGGACAGGAATTGGGGTTTAGTATGTTTGAAAGAGACAGTACTGCTACAATAAAGTACTTCATCGAAGGTCGCGCAAGGCACAGCAAGCATCTTGCGTGAGGAATGAACAATCACTGTGCCACTATGTTCCCATGTTTAATAACATGCTTTGCTTTAACTCATATCATCATGAAAATGATATCAAGTATACATCTCAGTATTTTAATGATGTAATATCACGAATGTAATGGATTCTGTGTCCTGTCGGAGGAAGAGAAAGCCCGTTTAACAAGCACGTAGTGATTCACACACATACAGCACATAGAATATCAAATACAAAACAAAGCATTTAACGTGCTACTTTAGTTACGATGGGATGTGAGAAACTAGTAAATTAAATGATTTTAAAAATATGATTTAAAAGATTAAGTTTATGATGTTTTACTTTAATGACAAAATAAATTACGTGATTAAAGTGGAAAGTTCGAGATTAAAGTTTCTTGCTTTTTTCCCACTGTGTGCCTTTTTTTTCCTCTGTACCCTAATAAGTTTTCATATGACACTCAGATGGTGGGCTACAACTCGTGTTTTTACGGTGACTTTGATATCTGACAACTACTTTTTTATTTCGGGCACTGTGCGACTTTGTGAACTTGAGCTTTCAAGTTTCTCTGACACTCTATGTCACTCGATCAACTTCCTTTTTCTGTTTATCCCACTTAGTATTTGCTGAAATTTTTCTTTTTACCCCTGCACTGACATTGACAGGGGTGGGTCTGGGGCACCAGACCTTACTGCTGAACCTACCTGAGACAATGTGAACTAATCAGCGAAACATTGTGGATGGTAGGCACCCACTTGATAACATCAATGGAATTCCAGCACAATCTTTATCAACACCTACATTGGAGCAAAATCAGGTGCAAATTTTCTTAAATGGAACACTGGATTAATAACATTATGTTATGTGTACTGTATCTATTAACATTACAGTAAAAATGTGTTTACCCAATGTCAAATATAAATGTAATGCCCATTCACTTTTTAGTCTTGTAATTCAGATTGAAATAAGAATTAAAAACACACACACACACAGGTATGCCTAAAAATTGCCATAGTTTGACTAGGACTCCATCCATGACTGTAGTTTCTTTACGATTTATTCATGTATATTGTTGTCTGTTTATAAAGAACTATATACTGTATAACACTATCATGGTTCAGGTACTAAACTATTAGTTTTTCAGCAAAAATTCAATTAACAAATCATACTTTATTTCGTACAGCCATTTTCAGAGATCACAACATCACAGGGAAGTTTACAAAAGACTCCCTGGGCCTGCTGTGGCTAAGACTAACAAACTCTTGCATTTCAGTCAGATAGGACTTAAAACACTGGAGGGCAGTGCCAAGAATACCCAGAATGTTTTCCATTATGGATAGTAGAATAACATGCTTGATATTATTGAATGCTGTACTGAAGTATAACATAATTAATTTGCTGGTTAGCTCGGAGTCTGCTGCCATAAGCAAATCATTAGTTACTTGCAGCAGAGCGGTATCACAGCTGTCTTGGGCTCTGAAACCAGATTGAAATGGTTTCATTGGCTTATTACAAGTTAAGTAACTGGTGAGTTGGTAGGCCACAATACTAAAGAACTTTAGACAGAAAAGATAATTGAGAGACAGGCCGAAAAATTGTTGACATTGTCAACATCAGCACCAGACTTTAATGTTGGGGATATAGAAACGATTTTCAAAAGGAGCTGGCATACAGCCTGTGTGAAGGGAAGCATTTACTGGTGTCATAACAGTTGGGAATACAGTATAACATTAGGCAGGATTTGAGAAGTGTGGTGGAGATGGACTCCAGTATACAAGCAGCAGGCTTCATCTTACAAACAAAGTCATTAATTCATATAACTCATGGTGAAAATATGAAAAAGAAATGAACAGGAGTTGGATGGAGAGGAAAGATATGGAAAAATATAAAAGGAGGAAGTATTTGCATTAGTTAAATAATTTAGATTTTTTTATTTATTAATTTTATTGCAATCTTTCCATACAAATCAATCAATTTTTACAAAAAGTGAAATTGAGTTAAGAACAAGTAGACCCCCACCCCTGAGAGAGAGAGCAAGGCAAACGGCATAAAATTTAAGGCTTGTAAACATACCTAATTTAATAAGTTTGATAAGCCACTAGAGATGAATGAGGAAGACAAAGAAAATACAGAAATAATTGCTTCCTCTGTGCTTTAAGAGCTTATTTTAAAATATTACTGATTAGCTCCTGCCATGTTTTGAAAAGAGTCTGTACAGATCCTCTGAGTATTTGATTTTTTCCAGTTTCAAATAGTATAACGAATTGGCTGCGGTGGGTTGGCACCCTGCCCAGGACTGGTTCCTGCCTTGCACCCTGTGTTGGCTGGGATTGGCTCCAGCAGACCCCCGTGACCCTGTGTTTGGATTCAGCGGGTTGGAAAATGGATGGATGGATGGATAACACATCGGTTTCCCACTGACTTAAAAGAGGAGAGTTTGGGTTCTTCCAGTTTATCAGAATGAGTCTGCGTGCCAAGAGTGTAGTGAATGCAATCACAATTTGTTTGTCCTTCTCCACTTTAAGACCCTCTGGAAGAACCCCAAACACAGCTGTTAATGGGTTAGGAGGGATTGTGAGTCCAAGACTGTCTGAGAGGTAATTAAAAATTTTTGTCCAGAATAATGTTAATTTGGTGCAGGCCCAGAACATGTGACCTAGTGAGGCTGGGACTTGGTTGCAACGTTCGCAGGTTGGATTATGCCCTGGAAACATTTTGGAGAGTTTTAGTCGAGACAGATGTGCTCGATATATAATTTTGAGTTGTATAATTGTATGCTTTGCGCATATGGAGCTCGAGTGAATTTTCTGCATTGCTACTTTCCACTCCTTTTCTGATATATTAATTGAGATATTTTTCCCAGTGTCCTTTTGAATCTTTGAAAGGGAGGGATTGTTAAATGATTTTATATATTGTAGAGATGGAGTCTAAGTCCTTGAGATTGAGCAATATTTTATCCAGCGTGGATGAGAGTGCAAGATGAGGAAAATCTGGAAGGTTCTGTTTAACAAAGTTTCTGATTTGAAGATAGTGAAAGAAATGTGTAGCTGGAATGTTAAATTTGGAATGTAATTGTTCATAGGATGCAAAGACGTTGTCTATATAAAGATCTCTAAGCAAGTTAATTCCAAATTTTTTCCAGATATTAAAACTGCATATGTTTGTGAGGGTTGAAAGAGGTGGTTCTCTTGCAGGGGTGCCACAGAAAGAAGCTTCTCCGTCTTAAAATGCTTTCTACATTGGTTCCAGATTCTAAGTGAGTGAAGCATAATTGGGTTATCAAATTATTTAGATTTTTAATTTCACAGAAAAAGTGAAGGAATTTTTCACCGTCTTCAGTGGAAGAGGTGATAGAACCAGAAGTGAAGTAGTTTAATAACCACAGAGAATAAAACCATGGCTACTCTGTTATTGTGCCATGGTGTGTATTCTTGGCTGCTGTCTGTAAGGTCTCTGAATGTCAGAGAAAGCTTAGATGTGCACAATGAGGCCAGTCTTAAGTGACACTCTTTCAAGGCATTGGCCAGCTGCTTTCATAGATGGTAATGTTGAATTATACCATGGAGCTAAAATCTTAAAGGAAACCTCCTTGTGTTTTAAAGGAGCTATTTTATCTAGTGTTGAATGAAGGGCTGAGTTACAGTAGTCAACAAGAGTATCTAATGTGGATGGAGTAGGGGAAGACAGAAGTAGATCTGAAATGGATCCAGTAAAGATATAGGGACAGATATTTTTAAGGTTTCGGAAGGAAATACAATCTTTAGAGTTAAGAGCAGAAAGAGGCATTGAGGCTGTGAAAAACACTAATTTGTGGTCAGAGAGACCCAAATCAGTGCTGTGAACGTTGCCAACAGATACAGACCAGTTCTAATATGTGACCACCATAATGGGTACAAAAATCAACATGCTACACCAAGTCAAAATAGTCCAGTAGGCATATGAATGCATTTGTCAGGTTAAATGATGGATCAATGTGCATATTAAGTCACCTACAAGAATAAACATCTGGGAAAGAAAACTTAAATTAGTTATTTAAGATCACATTTGCTTTTATATGCTGGTTTGGGTACCTTACTATTAAGAAAAAAAATGTTTAAACAACACTGTCAAAATTAGTAGCATAATTACTGGTTTGCAGCAGTCCTCTCATGCTGCTTTGTATCACAAACAAATCAGAAAAGCAGCCAGCTCAGTTCAGTCAGACAGTTGCCTTCTTCTGTCTACTAAAATTTGTTTGTTGGCATCAGGCTGCATATCCCAAGACTCATGAGCAACAAATAGAGAATGCTTTAATCCCCAGAGTTTTCTGATTATTATTATGCACTGTTAGAGTTCATTATTCCTATAGGTCAAAAACTTATGGGTGTAAGTACTGACTGTAACAATGGGCTGTGCCTTGGCGACTGTCTCAAAACATATCATACCAAGTATGTATACTAAACCTGCATCACTAAAGTTGCGAACACTAGAGAAACCTTTCAAACTGTATTTATGTTCATATTTTGTTTTTTTGTTCCATGTAATAACATTTTTTCTTGTTGAAAGAAATTCACCACTTTTGACCTGTTTTTCCAGGGTGAAACAAAAGAGGTTAATAAATGACTGTAAATTGGCTTAGAATTTGTTGATGTTTGTTTGTGCTCTTTCTTATATGGTTCCTCTGTGCTCTGGGACCAGTCCAGCCTGTCATTATTGTGGACACCCAAGAATATGTAGGAGTCGACCTCCTCCACATCCATTCCTTGAATAGTGACTGGACATTGAAGCTCTTTGGTGCAGTGAAAGTCAATAACTTGTTTGCTGGCTTTGAAGATGCAGACAATTCTCTTTGCACCAAGTAACAAAGTTCTCCTCCTGACTCCTATACTCTGTTTCATCATCCTTATCAGTACACCACATAAATGCAGAATCATCTGAGAAGTTGGTTACACTAAAACATGGCATACAGAAATGTGTGTACACACAAAAAATCCAGATGCATAAATCTGTGCATATGCCAACTCCAAGCTCTTCCACTACATAAATCTCGAGCAGCGTGAAAAGTAACACATGTGCATGTGCCTTCCTCTCCACCCGAGTCCTCCCAGAATTACGCCTCTTTGAATATGCAAATCAATATAAATAGCCCTTAAGTTCAGTGTTCTGTGAAAAGACAATGGCAAAAGCACAGGGAAAAAAGAAGAATTTCTGCGAATACCAAGTGGAGAAAAGGAAAAATGTACCATTTGTTGCTTTAAACAGTGATATAAACAACAAATGGAAGTTGATTGAGTGACATAGGGTGGTGGAGAAACTCGAAAGTTCAAGTTCAGAAATAAAAAAGATGAGGTCAGCTATCAAAGTCACTGTGAAAAGGTGAATCGTAGCCCACGGAATACATTATATTCATATTACAGCTTTCTGAACAATTTACAGTGGGATGCAAAAGTTTGGGCAACCTTGTCAATAGTCATTATTTTCCTGTATAAATTGTTGGTTGTTACGATAAAAAATGTCAGTTAAATATATCATATAGGAGACACACACAGTGATATTTCAGAAGTTAAATGAAGTTTATTGGATTTACAGAAAGTGTGCAATAATTGTTCAAACAAAATCAGGCAGGTGCATAAATTTGGGCACCACAAAAAAGAAATGAATATTGATGAATATCAATATTTAGTAGATCCGCCTTTTGCAGAAATTACAGCCTCTAAACGCTTCCTGTAGGTTCCAATGAGAGTCTGGATTGTGGTTGAAGGTATTTTGGACCATTCCTCTTTACAAAACATCTCTAGTTCATTCAGGTTTGATGGCTTCCGAGCATGGACAGCTCTCTTTAACTCACACCACAGATTTTCAGTTATATTCAGGTCTGGGGACTGAGATGGCCATTCCAGAACGTTGTACTTGTTCCTCTGCATGAATGCCTTAGTGGATTTTGAGCAGTGTTTCGGTCGTTGTCTTGTTGAAAGATCCAGCCCCGGCGCAGCTACAGCTTTGTCACTGATTCCTGGACATTGGTCTCCAGAATCTGCTGATATGGAGTGGAATCCATGCGTCCCTCAACTTTGACAAGATTCCCAGTCCCTGCACTGGCCACACAGCCCCACAGCATGATGGAACCACCACCATATTTTACTGTAGGTAGCAGGTGTTTTTCTTGGAATTCTGTGTTCTTTTTGCTCCATGCATAACGCCCCTTGTTATGCCCAAATAACTCAATTTTAGTTTCATCAGTCCACAGCACCTTATTCCAAAATGAAGCTGGCTTGTCCAAATGTGCTTGAGCATACCTCAAGCGGCTCTGTTTGTGCTGTGGGCGGAGAAAAGGCTTCCTCTGCATCACTCTCGCATACAGCATCTCCTTGTGTAAAGTGTGCTGAATGGTTGAACGATGCACAGTGACTCCATCTGCTGCAAGATGATGTTGTAGGTCTTTGGTGCTGGTCTGTGGGTTGACTCTGACTGTTCTCACCATTCGTCGCTTCTGTCTATCCGAAATCTTCCTTGGTCTGCCACTTCGAGCCTTAATTTGAACTGAGCCTGTGGTCTTCCATTTCCTCAATATGTTCCTAACTGTGGAAACAGACAGCTTAAATCTCTGGGACAGCTTTCTGTATCCTTCCCTAAACCATGATGGTGAACAATCTTTCTCTTCAGGTCATTTAAGAGTTGTTTTGTGACCCCCATGTTGCTACTCTTCATAGAAAATTAAAGGAGGAGGGAAACTTACAATTGCCCCCCTTAAATACTTTTTCTCATTACAGGATTCACCTGTGTATGTAGGTCAGGGGTCACTGAACTTACCAAGCCAATTTGTTCCAATAATTAGTTCTAAAAGTTTTGGAATCAATAAAATGACAACGGTGCCCAAATTTATGCAGCTGCCTGATTTTGTTTGAACAATTATTGCACACTTTCTGTAAATCCAATAAACTTCATTTCACTTCTCAAATATCACTGTGTGTGTCTCCTATATGATATATTTAACTGACATTTTTTATCGTAACAACCAACGATTTATACAGGAAAATAATGACTATTAACAAGGTTGCCCAAACTTTTGCATCCCACTGTAAATGCTAAGATGTATACTTGATATCATTTTCATGATGATAGGGATTAAAGCATGCATTGAACATGTGGGCACAGTGGCAAAGTGGTACCGACAAGCTGGTGTTCCGTCCAGAGATTGTTCCTGCCTCCTGCAAGATGCTTGCTGCACCGTGCGTGACCCTCGATAAAATAATTTATTGCAGCAGTACTGTCTCTTTCAAACATACTAACCCCCAATTCCTGTCCTTCCTTTTCTTTCTCCACATAACCAATTGCCACACAGTCATCTCTTTAATAAATGTCAAGTCATCTGTGAGCTTAGAAAGACGATTCTTCAAATCCTTTAAGGAACATTGAAATATCTTTGTAGTATATGTTTAATTATTCCATCCCACTAACCATCCAGGGTCCTGACAGTCCCAGCAAGCATACAACAAGAGGCAGGAACAATCCCTGAACGGGGTGCCAGCTCATCTCTACCAATGTCCAATGTGTCCACACATTTACTTATTAACAGTATACATTATTTAAACGAAGTTAAAAACTTATCTGTATAATGTAATATATACACTTTACTTCATCTTACAAAAAGATATCAAGAGCTCCAAGAAGGCCTTAGAAGCCAGTCGTTATCATCTGTAAGTACTAAGGAATCCATTCCCGGGAATGAAACTGCTGTAATTCCTGGGAAACTGGGAACGACCAAGCTCGCATATATAGTGTGTAAAAGTGTAAAAATCGATCAAGAAATAACAGAGTTAAAGTTGAAAACAATTAAGTGGCACGTTTTTTTGGCCCACGGTGTAGTGTGTTGCCGATTAATTCAGTCAACAACAGACCAGCAACAGTCAGTGTCCCTGCTCCGACTGAGTACAGTGGACTGGGAACAGTCTGCACTCTAGAGCTCACGAATGCCGGGACAGGGCAGACTTCATTGACATCTGTCAGACAACAGCTTTGAACAGCAACTTGAAATTGCAATGCGTCAGTCTGTTGCATCTGAATTATCTGTGCCAAGAAACTTGCCATCACAGAATGATGACACGAAACTGGATGTATCAGTAAAAGCTCAAATGGTGGTGTTTTAGAGCAATGGCAAGCGCGGGCGTTGTTTAGAACAAGTGTATCAGTATCTGATCAGTTAGATCGCATTGCATTAAAAAAAAAAATTTTTTTTAAACGTTAGTCTATTATATATCCTCCCTATGGCATTTGCCACTTGATTGACATACAGGGCTGCCATTCTGAGATCTCTTTTCTTCTAACACACTGGTCATCCCATATGCACCCATACAATCATATTGTGATTCAGACTATGAATGCCATGAATGTAAATACCCCGATCCACATGCTGTCAAATAAATGAACCACACAGCGTGGCTTCTCCTCTGACGCTGACATCCGAGGTTCGATTCCCGAGAGTGGGTGCGGTTGAGTGTGTACGCCTGATGAGCCCAGAATTAGGGCGAAACACGTGTCGCGTACTCTTTGCATTGTTTGACAGTAAAACTTTTCAACATTCTATGATCTGCTTCTCGCAACTGAAGAGGGCACCGTGGCAGATGTTTGCTGACACAAGCGTTACCCGGTAGGTAACCACCCATACAATCAGATTGTGATTCAGAATGCGAATGCCATGAATGTAATTACCCCGATCTACATGCTGCCAAACAAACGAACCACACGCTGTGGCACAACGTAAAGGGCGAAACATGTGTCACTTACTCTTTGCATTATTTGACAGTAAAACTATGCATATATATATATATATATATATATATATATATATATATATATATATATATATATATATATATAATTTTTAATGTAGGTAGATCATTTCGACCTGGTTATTTTAAAAGTACCTTGCAAGCCGAAAAAGCGTGGGCACCCCTGAACTAGATAGATTTACTTATATGACAGCATGAACTGCTTGTAGATAAGGTTAGTCTTTTATTGGTGTCAACATATTGCAGTAGTTTTATTAAAAATAAGTGTCAGTCGTTCTAAAACCGTTCACATGTGAGATGCCCGTGCACTGTGTCATTCCCGGGAGCCAGGGATTCCCGGGAATGGCATGCGGGATTCCCGAATTCCCAGGAATGGATTCCCTAGTAAGTACGTGCTCTCTTCAATTGAATTGAATTAAATTCCTTTATTGTTATTGTATGCATTGTTAAAAATTATTTGTTGGTGTAAACTTAAAAAATTATGTCAAGTGGTAGCAATCAGTTGAATCAATTTTTCTCAACACATATTATTTTAATGTTAAATCATTTTTTCATGTTGGTTCAATCTGTATCAATGGTCAACCAAAGAAAGAATTCAATTTGAGGAAACTTAATTCCTTCCACTGAAAAAGTGGTATTTCCTTTGAATAAAAAAGGAAGTTTTAATTTGATGTTAAATAAATGTTTTTTATGTTAACTTATAGTTTGTTTCATTCAGCATTTTTTTAATTGAGCATATTTAATTAGAATGCCTCCAAGACTAACCAGCAAATTAATTAATTTCTTCCTATTTAATTGTGCTGTTTCACAAACATAAATGAAGTGCAGTAAACATAATAGCTGAACTCTTTTAGATTTATTACTGAATATTTGCAACACAAAAATCATAATTTTTTGGTCATTCCTTGAACATGTTCTGAATATTTACAGAAAAAAATTTAAAAAAAATACATATATATACGTATTAAATACACAATATATGTTACATTACATGTGCTGTATTTCTTTCGCCAACGTCCATTATATCGCAGCACGTTTGAACAGACACTCACCTTAAAAATACATCATCCTTACCCCACCATTTTCCCCAGACGCACCAGTGGTTGTATGTTACTTCTCTCTATAGTTACCATCGCCATCATCCATTAGATGGCAGCACGGCTCAGCACAGACGCTCCTTACAAACAGAGCACCCCTCCTTGCCATTTTTCCCAGTACGGTTTCAGTGCTACTCTTTCTCACTGGCTTTCCGGATTTGTGGTGCCATTTGGTCGCTTTCCGACCCACAGTACTTCAGTGTTGCTCTTTCTGACTGACTGGTGCTATTTGTTCGCTTTCCAACGTATTGTAAATAAGGTAAAGTCATCTCACTGTGGTGCTTATTCCATATGTAATACCATGTAACACATTATAATTGTCCTGCTTTTTGCTAATATAGCCATGCCACCGAAAAAAGACATAGAATTGGAACTGTTTGTTCTATTTCTATGTTCTGCTTCTTTCTTTTGAGAAATTCACCGTTTATAGATTCTCGGGCAATGCCGGGTACTCCTAGTATTATATAAAAATAAGTATTCAACCTAAACCAGACTAAGTAGCTGATTAACAACAATTAAATTCATAATTTCACATTTTGAACTTGTTGATCAATATATATACAAGACACTTGTGTCTCTTTAACCTTTGTGAAGATGGAAATGCAAAAAGAAAGGGATTAACAGCAACAACAACTTCCATGGTAAACAAAAACTAAATACTGTCCTGTAAAAAACATGAAGTATACATCAAATTCAAAAAGCAAGAAATAATATTATCCAAACAACAAAATGTTTTGTGGTGTAGTCTTAAAACTAGACCATAAATATATTCATCATCGATTAATCTGTGCTGAGAAGCTTGTTGTTTAGATTCTGCAGTCTGAAAACACACATTATAAACAACTTAAAACATCAGAAAAAAACAGAAGATATAAAATTAAAACCAAACAAAGCCACTGTAATCATAAAGAAAAAGTCATTTTAAACAGATGGGTTTTAAGTTTACATTTAAAGGTTGAAAATGATTCGATATTTCTGAGCTCAGTAGGTATTGAATTCCAGAGCTTGGGAGCACAACAGCTGAATGCTCTGCTCCCCATGGAGGTTAGACGGGCAAAAGGGACGGTCAGGTGGATGGAGGAAGAGGATCTAAGGTTAAGGGAGGGAATGGCAACATGAAGAAGGTCAGACAGATATGGAGGGGCGAGGTTATGAATGGCCTTAAATGTTAATAGCAGAATTTTAAAATCAATTCGAAACTTAATCGGGAGCCAATGAAGCTGCTGCAAGACCGGAGTAATATGGTGAATAGATGAGGTTCGAGTAATGATGCGAGCTGCAGATTTCTGGACTAGTTGAAGCTTATAAAGAGATTTATTAGAGAGACCAAAGAGGAGTGAATTGTAGTGGTCCAGACAAGAAGTAACAAGACTGTGAACAAGAATGGCAGTGGTATGGGGAGTGAAAGAGGGGCGGATGCGATTAATATTACGTAGGTGGAAATAAGCAGACCGGGTGATGTTATTAATGTGAGATTGGAAAGATAGAGTCTTAACCTGAGGTGATGGGGCAACAATGGAGTTATCAATCACAAGAGAAAGATTATCGGCTTTGGATAATGATGATTTTGAGCCAATGAGGAGAACATCAGTTTTGTCACTGTTTAATTTAAGAAAATTTGAACAAAACCAGGATTTAATTTCAGCAATACAGCCAAAAAGCGAAGATGGTGGCCTTTGTGAGTGTCTTCATTTCTTTTTCAGCATCATCTCCTACTGTATCCTACAAGTAAAAGATAAAGATGCACAAATACTCATCCATTACAATATAGTGAACTTTGACATAGATAAATAAACCCTAGAAATCATTAAAGCATTGAATATTAATGTCTTAATGTTCAAAATATCAAAAAATAAAGCAGTATATCTTGCACAAGTGACCATACAGAATATTACAGAATTGTGACTGAACATACTGTGAAATTAAGTAGAGTAAAAAAACACAAATCTATGTTAATAAACAAATAAATAGCATAAATAAATAAGGGTAAATTGCATATTAAGCCTTACCAAATATTCTTTGATCAGATCTTTGTCATCCTCACCAAGGTAACTAATAAGGGACCTCAGCACGCAGTTTTCTGATGTTAACTTCAATTTTCTGGATGCAAAAGTACACATTTATTAATATTCACTGACCCAGAAATTTATAACAAACAAAAAAAAGCAATTCATTTGGGCCAAAAAAAAAAATCTACATTTTTACCAAAGAATTCAAGATCGCTGCCTCAATGCAATTCACAAATGTAATGTACCTGATCTATGGATTGAATGAAACTGGCAATCTTATAGCAGGCAGCTCCTCCTTTGTGTCTGATGATGCTCTTCAGTTTATTGGTATATTTGTCCAGCTGTGCAAGAAATTTCGACTGGAGAGGGATTGTAGCAATCCGCTGGAACTCAGCTTTAATTTTAGAGGAAAAAGATTAAAGTTAAAGAAATTAACTTCAAAAATTCAAATACTGTAAGATAAAACACTTCTTAGGAAAAAAGTAACAGTCCTCATTCACTTTGAAAAGTGCAGGCCATCGCTTTCACTTTCTTAAATAGACATCAGAGTCACATCAGCTATTACTGAACATTTGCAACTATTGTCTACTCAACATAAATACGTTTGTTATGTTATTGTTACTATACCCTGATACCAACAGCAATACCTGTGTATAATGCCTCACTGTGAGTGTGACAACCAAGTCAGAACTTTTCTTTTCAATTTTATTGCTTTATTGTCATTCTGATGTGTGTTCAGTCCAAAGTGTCTGTGTATATTTATTTATTTGCATACCTATTTATTGATTTAATAATTTATTTATCTACCTATTTATGTTTTTATTCATTTAAAGAACTTCTGTAAGAAGCCACATTTCCCCCTGGGACAAATACATTTCTGTCCATCTATATTCATGATGACCTGATGAACTTCTAAATTTATTTTTGGATTACTGGACTAATATCATCTATTTTAATACTTTTTGCATAATCAATTTATATAAAACAAATAATTTAACAAAACAAAATAAATTTTGATTACATTAGAATAACCAAGGCAATATATATGCCCATTATTGTATTACATAATATTGGTACTATATCTAACTAATACTTAAAATCTAGGTTTGCAGTGCGCCTGTACACACTGGTACTACATACGGACATTTTACAGTTTAAGCTGCTGACACATCACGTTGTGATCGTTAATAGAGCAACCCCATTAACCTCAAACAACTCTTCGATACAGAATATGCATATCAGCGTTCTATATATTCAGACGGTAATACTCTAACTCCACCATTCTCAAAGAAAACATTGCTTGTAATCGTGAGGATGGAAAAGAAGCTGCCACAACAGCCCCGGTTAACACTGTATACAGCAAGTCCTATACACCTTAAATGGAGTAGGATAACATCAAAATGACAGAGCATATTGATTCAGTCTGAATAAAAACTGCATTTTTAATGGTATGGCACTTAACATAATTAACGATGATGATTAGTTATGTTAAATCTTCACAAAAACTCATTAGAATTTGTTTCTTAACTTGAAAGAAACTCTCAGAAACCTAGAGTACTGCAACAATCTTTAAAGTAATTTATATTTTGCTCACGTCAGTCCAGAAACAAATGAGGCAATTGCAACCATTAAATAAGAAATAAAAGGTCCCGATATGTTAGCATTTTAAACCGAGCTATTTTTTGCATACATTACAAGAATATTTCACATTAGTGGCATCACTGAGATAATTTTCTGTAGTTAAACCTTAACATATATCACTGCTCTACTTAGACAGTGAATACCAAATATTCACAACTGTAGGGAAAAACAATAAAAAAAAATCTTACCGGAATTTGGACTTTATATCACTCCAAATAATCGTACAATGTTCAAACTCTTTCTACGCATGTCTTGAAATCAGAACTTGAATATAATGTTGGCAGTCACTGCCCACTGCACAGAGCTCTCATGATATGAGACTACTGTGTCAGACATACTGTGTACTGCGCAGGTGTCAGAAAACTTACAAAGCGTTTTTTTGCATTAGACTAAATAGAAGAAGTTACATTAAGCGACAGCAAGGTTTTTCAATTTGAAGTAAGGCAAAAAAATTAAGTTAGGTGAACAAACATTAATATAATTCATTAAAACTACTAAAATTACCTTAAATCAAAAAGAGCCCTTTTTCTCTTTTTACAGTGTGGTCCAATGAGATTCAATATGCAAATCATCCATAAGCTTATTTTTGTATAAAATGATAAAATAACCATAACAACAACAATAATAATAATAATACTAATACGATAAAAAGTAATGAAAAATATACAATATAAACGCATAAGTGGGCCAGGTTATGTAATATTACAACTGTAGTGCAAGTTTACAGTGAGGTAATTGTACTTTTAAGTAGAAACAGTTCAACCGGGAGCGCTTGATGGGCTGATTGAGTGTGTTTAGAACTCAGTATGAAACTGTTTCTGAACTAGGAGGTCTCTACAGGAAAGGTTCTGAAGTGTTTGCCGAATGGAGGAAGTTCAAATAGACTGTGCCCATGGCTGAGGCAGTGTGTGCTAGAAGCTGTACTCCGATAATTCTCTCCGATCTTGACACAATCTGCCGTAGAACTATCCAATCATCTGCTGTAGAGCTGTGATTCCACACTCAGATACAGTGGGTTAAAATACTCTGAGTGGTGCACCGAGAGTAACAACACTAAAGCAACTATGGTATTTGGAATAGTTTGGCCATTCTGTGGACAATTACAGGTTGATTACAATCAGATGCTTTAAATTAATAAATGATATGCATTTCATTTCAGTGTATTTGATAAAGTCACGTCAGGGATGTGAATCTAAAAAAATAAAGGGAAACCACACAGGAACAGTAGCACTGCTTTGTCACTGGGTGCTGCCACTTTGTAAAACCAAGCTGAAAACTTGCGTACACAATGTTTGAGCTGGTGTGAGAATGTGCATGGCTTTACGCCAAATTTAGTTTTTATACATCGTGATGTGTGCATGAAAACAGGCGTATGCAACATTTTCTGTGTGCACCGTTTATACATGAGGCCCCTGGTGTTATATTTATAGTATGAGGTGTAAAATGTGAAAAGAAAGGACAGAACAAATACAATCAAAATGATCAAAAACTATTATAAATTTACATGGGATAAATTTTGTTTATAAATAAATTTGTGAGTTGCTTAGTTTACTTGAAGCAAATTCAATTAACATACCTCTGCTGTAAAAGCCAATCTTAGAAAGTTAAAAGCTTTCATTTAAACTCATCTGCGGTGGGCTGGTGCCCGGTCCGGGGTTTGGTTCCTGCCTTGCGCCCTGTGTTGGCTGGGTTTGGGTCCAGCAGACCCCCATGACCCTGTAGTTAGGATATAGCGGGTTGGATAATGGAGGGATGGTTGGACTTAAACTCATATTAGTGTTTGCTTAATTTGAACAGAATATAAATTCCTTTCATAGACAATGGTGTAGTCTTTTCCCCCTGTAAGTTAGTAAGAGATAGAACTTTCTTGCTATAACTGAGATACAGTGTGATAGTTATGTCAGTTGTGTTTAGAACAGGTCCCAGTACTCAGGGACTTGAAAGACCCATTTTCAACTCAGAGATGGGATAGGCATACAATTTTCTGACCGTTTAGAAATGGTTCAGAAACGTTAAGTAATTAGTAACAATTTGAAATGCTATTTTAATATCCTTTTTTGTGTGAACTGTTTTACTTTGAATTTTAACTAAAACTTTTAAAAACGAAGATATTTTGCCTGTGGGATCATTTCGACACTGAGGCTTTTGTTGAATTCCATTTTTAAGTTACAGTTGCTGAACTTTGACAATTTTGGAAAAACGCAGCTACATTTTCATCAGATAACTTGCCATCTGAAGGCGTTGAACTTGAACTGGAAACTACCATCTGAGGACTGAGGACGCTTGTGTTCCAGAACTCGTCAATGAAAGAAAAAGAACAGAGAGAGGTACAGTCCTCTTATCTTCTATCTCTACATGATCATAAATGAAAGCTAGTTCGCCGTACCTGCACTTGGAGATTTAAGAGACCGTGATATAATATAAGGCATTGTGGAAGATTGCTTGTGTTTTTGCCTGAGTCATGGGAGCATCGTTGTAAATAAGTTATGTTTTGTTGGAGCATCCCGATTGTGACGAAGCGGTTAGTCTGGAAACGCGCTGTCATAAGAGACCCGCGCTTATTGTGAACATGGTGATGTCTAAACAGAGCTCAAGTGAATTTGCCGGGAGTGATCTCAGTACGGACTCAAAGCCAGAGAATGAGATTAGGGATCTTGAAAGTCACATAACGGAAAGGAAAGATCAACTTTACGAGCTTATGGCTGAAATCGAAAGCCTTAAAGACATTCTGGAAAACCACATTGAAGTAGCGCAGAAGCTTGGAATCTTTCGTGAGATGCACAGTCAGGTTGAGGAGCTGAATAAAAGTCTAATATCAGAGCTAAGTAAGGAAGGTGCAATTTAAAAACAGAAAACGGCATTCACTGAAAGCTCGAAGAACTGGAATAAATTTATCGACGGTACAGTGACCTGGATGAAAGATAGGCCTACAAAGAGTCTTTTAGCACATTCATCTGACGAACAGCTAGTTAATCAGTTCGGAGAGATGCAATTTTAAGAACAAAATCGCTCAGAAACCAGAGTCCCACAAGCTTCTCAGCTGAAGCGCGCAATCGATAATAAATGTGGCTTGTCGTCCCAGCTAAGCGCTGCAGCATCTCCTGCATTACAGTTGTAATTGAACAATCGATGCTCAATAGAATCCTTCAAAGGCTGGATGAACTCGAGTCTGCTGCAGGGGCACGTTCACAGACTTACAAGCATGATCTTCTTTACGTGATCATTCAGAATCAAGCCCAATGTCAGAAACATGAAGCTGAATGTCAGGAAGCAATCACTGAAATGGCTAATTCGTTAACCAAACAAAAGATAGCTCCTGCTCCATCACCTCCTGCACCGCGTGGTGAAGTACCACACAGCTAGGTCCCTTTATTTTTAGGTGACCCATTGGCTTATACAGACTTTATCAGAGCCTTCGATCATGCCGTAGGAGAACCCCCAAGATAAGTTAGACTATCTGATCCAGTATACTGGAGGTTCTCCACATGATATGATTAAAGGCTATTCACGAATGTCACCGGAAGCAGGCTACTTAGAAGCCAGAAGGTTGATTGAAAGATATTATGGTGGTGAGTTATTTGTAGCAGACGCATATCTCGATAAAGCATCGAAATGGCCTCAGATAAAGCAAAACAATGGGGAGGCTCTGAGAGATTACGCTAACTTCCTCTTAATCTGTATGAACACTGAACAACATAGGGAATGGTGGAGAATTCAATAACAGTCATAATGTGTGTGCTGTGCTTAAGAAACTTCCATTTTCTTTGAGAAACGAATGGATGAGGTATGATAATGAGCTTCAAGAAAATAAAAAGAGATCAGACATACCTGAACTAATTACCTTTTTGCGTCGCGAAGCTGAAATGCTGTTACACCCTGTGCACAATCCCGTTTCACAAGACTACACTTGTAAAGAGAGAAAAGGAAAGATCGACAAGGGTGGGTTTCCGCTGAAGAGTGGCCAGAGATCAGGAAGTATCTTCACTACAAGTATTTCTGATGCTGCTGAAAAGGGGACTCGAGAAACCTCTTTCAAAAAGACTGTTAATGATGCCTGTGCATTTAAAAAGCCTTGCTTATTCTGCAATGGTCAGCATACCCTTGCTGAGTGTAGTAAAATCAAAGAACTGCCACATAAAGAAAGAATTGACTTTTTAAAAACTAAAGGTTTATGCTTTTGTTGTATCAAACAGGGACACCTTGGTAAGAACTGTAAAGAAGGAATGAAATGTCAGACATGTTCTTTTTAGCACTCAGATATCTTGCATATCAAAAAAGATGTTGGAGCAACACCTACAGCTTTAGCCAGTGTGGCAACATCTACTGATAGGGAAACAGAGTCTGGAAGGTATGCCTTTACCGGGGCCGGTGAAGGGTGTGCACTATATGCGGTTCCTGTTAAGGTAAAATCTAAGAAGAGTGAAGGGTATGTAGAAACATACGCCTTTATAGACCTCAACAGTACAGTAACAATTTACACTGAAAAGCTCCAGAGACAATTAAACCTTTAAGGGAGAAGAACACAAGTATTCCACAAAACTATGAGTAATTATGATGATGATGATGATTCAACAAAGCTAACCCAATGTTCTGTCTTATCAGATTTGCAAGTCTGTGGTCTCAATAATGATGAATATATTGATTTGCCAAAGGTCTTTACACGGGTCTCCATTCCAATGAACAGAGAAAGTATTCCACTACAAGAAGATATCGATAAGTGGGCATATCTTAAAGAGGTATGTCTATCTCATATTGACTCTGAAGTTGATCTTTTAATAGGAATCAATTACCCAGAAATCTTTGAGCAGTCACGAATCATATCTAGCCAAGGAGGTGGACCTCATGCTATGAAGATTGCACTTGGATGGGTGGTTGGTGGACCATGCAAAGAGATAGATGACCTCACAAAACAAACTGGTAAGCTGCCCAAACATTCAATCAATCGTGTGTCAATAACAGAAATTGAGGATATGTCGCTGCAACAGTATAACACAGATTTTCCAGAGCGCAGCTGTGAAGAGAAAGAGGAAATGTCACAGGAAGACATCAAATTTATGGGCATAGCCTCAGAATCTGCGAGACTGGTAGGTGGCCACTATTGTTTAAATTTGCCTTTGAAGGATGAAAAACTTAAAATGCAGAACAATCACTGTATTGGTGAACAGCGTGCTATTGGACTCAAAAGAAAACTGAGCAAAAATTCAGGTTTCCACAAAGACTATAAAGCTTTCATGAAAGACATTATTGACAAGAGTTGCTGTCAAAGTACCCAAAGAAAGACTGAATTGCAATGAAGGCAGAGTGAGGTACATCCCACATCACGGTGTGTATCATCCAAAGAAAAAACAAGATTTGAGTGGTCTTTGATTGCACTGCCACCTACCAGGGGTCTTCACTTAACGCACAATTATTAAAAGGCCCTGACCTAACTAACTCAACTCATTGGGGTCCTTACAAGATTCAGAAAGGAGCCAGTAGCATTAATGGCAAACATTAAGTCAATGTTCTATCAAGTTAAAGTACCAGATAAGGACACTGATCTTTTATGCTTTCTGTGGTGGCCATGAAGGTAATCTAAGTAAAGACCTGGAAGAATTCAAAATGACAGTACATCTTTTTGGTGCTACTTGTTCACCCAGTTGTACTTCTTATGCTTTGCATAGAATAGCTGAAGATGCCAGAGATACCGTTTCTGAAGAAGCTGTTAACACCGTTCTCAATAATTTCTGTGTGGATGACTGCTAAAAGTTGGTGGCTACAGAAGAACAAGCAATAAAGCTGACAGAGGACCTCCAAGCTCAATTCTTTAAAGGTGGATTTCATTTGACTAACTGACAAAAGAACATAGATTTGAGCCACAGTCTCCTTCTCACAGAACATGCCCTGGGCATCCAGTGGAGTACAGAAATGGACAGTTTAAATTTCAGATTAAGGTGAGCTTCAAATGCCCTTACAAGAGTCTACATTTTGGACTGAAGAGAACCACAGTGATAATATACTGTACATTTCAAATAAAAGTACTCGATTCAAGACCTTTGTTGCCAACAGAATCTCCATGATCAGAGCTCATTCACAACCTTCACAATGGAGGTATGTCACATCTGCCCTTAATCCAGCTGATCAAGCATCCAGAGCGCTAAGCATGGAAAACTTTCTCAAAAGCACCACATGGTCACAAGGTCCAAGTTTCTTATTGAAGCCCAAACGAGAGTGGCCAAAAAGACCAGATCAACTGAAACCTTCTCTAAAAATGAACAATACTCTCGAAGATGCTGGAAGCAAATTCAATACATGGCTGATTTGTTTTGGAAAAGATGGACTAAAGAGTATTTGCCAGTACTTCAAGTATGTCAAAAATGGCTTGAACCAAGAAGAAATTTTGAACTAGGGGACATTGTTTTAATTGTAGATAAAGCTACACTTCGCAATTCCTGGGTAATGGGTTGAGTCATCAAGACAATGTCAGATGCCATAAGTGCAGTCTGAAGAGTTTGAGTGCAGACCAAAACCAGCACACTGGACAGACCTGTGAATAAACTGTGCCTGCTTCAAGAAACAGCCAATGTTTAAAATAAGAATTTTTTTAAAATGTTTGTTTGCAGTGTTATTGCTAATGATTTGAAATCAATAGTTAATGTAAAAGTAAAGATAATTGGCTCATATCGAAGTATAGTAATTGTCTCCGCTCCTGCATAGCCAATGTGACAGCCAATCTTAGAAAGTTAAAAGCTTTCAGTTAAACTCATATTAGTGTTATGCTTGAATTGAATAGAATATATAGTGATTAGTAATGATTTGAAATGTAACAAGATTTAAGCTTTGAACAAGAATTTTTCTTCTTTTTGCTATTTAAATTTTCTTTTTTGTGTGAACTATTTTACTTTGAATTTTAACTAAAACTTTTAAAAACAAAGATATTTTGTCTGTGGAATCATTTTGGCGTGTCAGGCTTTTGTTGAATCCCATTTTTAAGTTAGAGTTGCTAAACTTTGACAATTTTGAAAAAAACGCAGCTACACCTGCAAAATGAAAAAGACAAACATACACAAACCCACTAAATTCAACAGTGTGGATGGCTGGAACTGGGTGGAAAGCATGAAACAAACTTGCAAGTGTGCCAGTCCACTGACCAGCTCACTTATGCACACACATGTCAAATCTGAATCACCAATCATCCTAACCAACATGTCCTGAGGGATTTGGGCGAGAATTCCATAGAAACACAAGAAGAACGTGCAAAATCCACACAGGCAACATTCAGTTGCCGGTTTCAAACCCAGTACACTAGATCCATAAGACAGGAGCACTAGCCATTGCACTAGCATGTTTCCTAAAATGAAGAAGACCTGAATGTTAATTTAATTTTTAGAAAAAAAAATAGCAAATTTAAATAATAAAACTATTTACACTGAAACTAATTCTTCATCATTGATCACACATGTCTGTAAGTTGTCTGTTGGTCTAATGCTTCTGTTTATAAATACTATGTATAACTGTAAATATGCCATGTAAAGTTAAAAAAAATGTTCTTAGTCCCTGTTTCATTTTTCACATTTCTTAAGTGTTGCAATGATATTTACTTCACTTTTCCTGGACAGGATTGCAATGGCTTTATTCCAAGCTGGACAGACCAGGCCATCACCTTATCCTGAGAACTCTAAGATTGTAAAAGGCCAGTCACAAGATATAATCCCCCAATGTTTCCTGGGTGTGCCTCAGTTCTTCTTCCAATGAGTTCTGCCTGATGCACTTCTTAAAACATGCACCCTGTGGGCATCCTAACTACATGCCCAAACCACATCAAGTTTGTTGTTTTTAAGCCAGAGAGGCAATGGTTTTACTCTAAATTCCTCCCATATTGCAGAGCCTATAACCCTACCACAAACAGTAAGCCCAGCAAACTTAATATTGCCAAATTATAAAATATAAAATATTTGTCATTCATTACCTACAGCTTGTGAGCATATGTGAACCAAATGGTAAACTGAAAATTCTGCACAAAGCCACCTGGCACAGCTTCCATACATTTATTGCCACAGTTTTCTCAATGTCATGAGCACATCTGCCTTACTCATGCACTAAACCTTGAGGTGCTTAAGCTGCTTGAACCTAATGTACAAGGACCAGGCCATTCTAGTTTTATTTTTTACTTCTCTTACTTCTGCCTTTCACCCTTTCAGGATATTAGCTGTGGTCCTGTCATTATGTAGAATTAAATGCAAGTGCTCACTAAGCTAAGAAATATTTCTTTCCTTTAAGTGGCTATATCATTCTGACTATGGGTGCTTACTTGTAACTGGTTCACTTCACTTGAGCTCTTTCACATTGAACTTTGTCCACTGAAGTGAAGGACTTGCTGGAGTCACAAATAGCTCCATCCAATCGATAACATAAATGAGTATACTTTGTAATGGCTGATGACTCTGAGTACTCTGAGAAGTGTGGATGCATCTTACTATGACCAGTCTGAAATGTGTCAGTCTAAGTAGGCAACTTCTGGCACAAGGCGGAAACCATCCTTGGCTAAGAGGCTAGTCCACTACAAGACACACCTACGCATGCACTCCAAACCATTTTAGAACTGGCAGTGAACCTGACCACATCTGTGAGCTGTGGTATAGAACTGAAGACCCTACAGCAGTGGTTCTCAAGTTCAATCCTGTGAGAAGCCCTGTGGCTTCAGGTTTTTGTCCTAACCAGTTTCACAACCAGTGATTTATTTAACCACTAATTAAAGGCATTGTGTAATTAGCTGGCCTTTTTAATAATGCATTCAAAAAGGTACAGTAGTTTGGGATTTACATTTAGAATAAATGAAAAAATATCTATTTTTACCATATCCTTAAATGCTTAACTGTTTTGTTATTTTTATTGTTATTCACTTTCTATGGACTTTGCTCTTAAAATTGTATTCAAATACTGAAGTTAATAACAAACAGAACAGACCGCATTTCAAACAATGCTGAATGCAAAGGGCAGGTATTTCATGTTACTCATGTTCGTGCTTATTAGTAAATAATGGTTTAACAAGAATATAAAAAAAAATTAGAAACTGGATTCATAGTTATCTAACAAACAGAAATTCTTGCTTTATCCATTAAAAATATAGAAACTGGGAAATAACCACTTGCCTAATTGAAACAGGAGTGCAATTAAAAGAAGAAATTGGTTTGATAACAACCTACATTGACAGGGAGCCTCCAAAATTAAACTTCAGAATGATGACGATAATTCACTTTATTTACCATATATAATTTCTTGCATTAGGATTTTATCATTTTAGTATACCTGTATTTCAACGTACTTTCCAGAGACACACTGAGAGGACTAGAGTAGCTTGGTGGCCCCACAAATCCTTCAGCCAGAGAGCCACCACTCCAAACCACTGCCCTAGATGAAACTAGTGTGAGGACCACTCCACAAAACAGTCACCCTAGCTAAGCTTCACACTAGGGTGGTAAATGAAATGCTGAAAATACTGTAAGCATACTTTAAACAACGACTTGTTTTTCCTGACTTAAAGAGACATTAGAGAAAATGGTGCTACTGATTATTTGTGAAAAATGCATATGAAAGTTCTAAAAAAAAAGCCTGCATTTGCATAAACATCTCTATAAATCGGAATGTTCATAAGAAATGTAATGATTTACTTCATTAGGTAGAAATACATAGTAAACAAGAATATTTATCAAATATTTGAAATATTGAAATATATGCTTTAAGTTAAATGATTAGAGTCTAAATATTCTTGATTGTAATAGAAATTTCTCATTTTTCACCCTCTGATAAAGGTGAATAAAGGGCTAGATCCTTAGTAAAGGATCAAAAATCAAAAATAACATACAGTATTTGTAATCACAGTCCTTGAAGAAGTCTGCAACAATACCCCCCCACATGGTTATGTTTGAAATGTGTCATTTATAACCTTCTAGGAGTGGCTCTTAGAAGGCTAGGACTGCAAATAAAGAATTAAATTATCAAAAATATTATATTCGTGATCAGTAACCTCAAAATAGCATAAAACAACACTCCACCCGCCACTGACTTGCTGTGACTGAGAGCTGCATAAGCCAGTTAGAAAACATAAGGATAAATATAAATGGACAAGAGAGTGTTGTTGGGGTCAAGGAACTGAGTGCTAAACAGTTGTGGCTAGGAGTGGTGTTTGCTGTGGAAAGATACTGTATAAAATATAAATAAATAAAATTGGGAACAGTTAAATACACCATGACTTTCATAAAGTTGTGAATTGCATTTAATAGAAATATTACTATTTTTTATTTTTACTGATTTTAATTAAAAGCAAATAACAATCCAGACAATCACATGAAACTTAAAAAAAACAAAATTCAACCCCCAACCTAAAGAAAGAGAGGAGAGCCAGCTGACAAAGCAAATCTTTGAAGCAATAATGAAGGAAAAGTATCTTTTTCCCTGATATAGAAGATTATTCTAAAATGTTATTGATTAGATCCTGCCATAATTTAAACAAGTTTTACTCACTGACTTAAAGTTGATGGTTTGGGATTCTTTCAGTTGAGCAAGATAAGTCTACATGCTAGTAGTGAGGTAAAGGCAATTATAGTTTCTTTATCTTTCTTCACTTTAAACCCATCTGAGACTATACCAAACACAGCTGTTAATGGGTTAGGAGAGACTGTGATACCAAGGCTGTCTGAGAGGCATTTAAAGATTTTGGTCCAAAATGATGTTAATTTCGTGCACCCCCATAACATGTGGCCCATTGAGACTGTAGCTTTTAAGTTGAGTTACTGAGTGCTTTGTGCATATGGAGCTAGAAAGTATTCTGTGCATGGCTGCCTTCCACTCTTTTTTAAATGTTAAGTGAGAGACCCTTTCCCCATTGTGCCCTGAGATTTTGGAAAGGAAGGAACTTTAAAATGTTTTTATAAATTGTGGAAATACTATCTGCGTCTTCAAGACTGATCAATATTTCTTTTGAACAGATATACAAGGAACATGAGAAAAATTGGGCAAGTTTAGTTAAGCAGAATTACTAACATGAAAGTAGTGAAAAAATTGTGTTGATGAGAAGTTAAATTTGAAGCTTAATTCCTTGTAGGATGGAGAGACGTTATCTATGTGCAGGTCACTAAATGTTTTAATCCCAGACATTTTCCAAGCATTAAATGCTGTGTATGTTTGAGAAGATGGAAAAGAGTGTTAGAGGTGCAACAGGTAAGAGTTTCTCTGTTTTAAAGTGCTTCCTAAATTGGTTCCATTTTCTGAGAGAATGAAGGGTAATTGGATTTTTAGTATATTGATGATACTTTCTATTTACTGGGGCACAGAGCTGGGAATATAAAGAAGTACTGCAAGATTTTAATTCTATTGCAGACCAGGCTTGTGTATATTCATCAAATTGTGTTGATGTCCAAGGGCCTCATGCATAATGGCGTGTGTAGAATTTGCACTATAACATGACGTAAGCACAAAAGTGGAAATGTGCTTATGCACAAAAAAATCCAAATGCAGAAATCTGTGCGTTCGCCAACTTCCACGTTCTTCCGCTACATAAATCCCGGTCAGCGTGAAAAGTAACGCACATGCACGCGCCTGCTGTCCTGCCCCTTCTCCTCCCAGGTTTATGCCTCTTTGAATATGCAAATCAATATAAATAGCCCTTAAGATCAGCCTTCTGTGAAAAGACAATGGCAAAGGTACGAGGGAAAATAGAAGAATTTTACAGAATACCAAGTGAAGGCAAGGAAAAACTTACTATTTGTTTGTTTAAACAGTGGTATAAACAACAGAAGAAAGCTGATCGAGTAACATAGCGTGTCGGAGAAACTCGAAAGCTCAATTTCACAAAGTTGCACAGTGCCCGAAATAAAAAAGAAGTTGTCACATATCAAAGTTGCCGTGAAAAGGCGAGTCGTAGCCCACCGTCTGAGTGTCATATGAAAGCTTTTTAGGATACAGAGAAAAAAAAAGGCACGCAGTGGGGAAAAAGCACAAAATGTCAACTTTAATCTTGAAACTTCCACTTTAATCACATAGTTTATTTTGTCATTAAAGTAGAACATCATAAAGTTCATCTTAAAATCGTTTAATTTACTAGTTTCTCAGATCGCATCGTAATTAAAATAGCATGTTAAATGCTTTGTTTTATATTTGATATTCTATGTGTGTGAATCAGTACGTGCTTCCGGGCTTTCTCCTCCTCCGACAGGACACAGAATCCATTACATTCATTATATTACAGCTCTCTGAATATCATTTTCATGATGATAGGAGTTAAAACAAGGGAACACGGTGGCACAGTGATTGTTCATATCTCACGCAAGATGCTTGCTGTGCTAAGCGCGACCTTCAATGAAATACTTTATTACAGAAGTACTGTCTATTTCAAACGTACTAACCCCCAGTTCCTGTCCTTTCTTTTCTTTCTCCAAATACCCAGTCGCCACACAATCAGCTCTGTAATAGTTGTTAAGCCATCTGTAAGCTTAGAATGCCGATTCTTTAAAACCTTTAAGAAACATTGAAATATCTTCGTAATGTTTAATTATTCTATCCATCTATCCTTCCAGTGTCGCGCCAGCCACAGCAAGAATACAGAGCGAGGCAAGAACAATCCGTGAACAAAGTTCCAGCTCCTGGCTAGCGCTGCGACAATGTGTAGTTAAAATTAAAGTTTTATCTGTATAATATAATAAACATATTTTGCTGCATTTCATCTTAAAAATTATATCGTCATCATATGTAAATACGAGCTTTATGAAGTGGATCAGGTTGTGCAATATTAGAACTGTATCGCAAGTTTACAGTGATGTGATTGTACTTATAAGTACAGACAGTTCTACAAGGAGCACTTCATGGACTGATGGAGTGCATTTACAGTGCTTGTGATGAAACTGTTTCTGAACCATGAGGTCAGTACAGGAAAGACTCTGAAGCGTTTGTTGGATGAGAGCAGTTCAAATAGCGAATGGCTGAGGCAGCGTGTGCTTGATGCTGTATACCTATAATTGTCTTTCCAATCAGCTTCCGTACAGCTGTGATTCACACTCAGATACAATGATATAAATACTCTGAGTGGTGCAGTGAGAGTAATATGGAAAAAGATGATCCAATGTGGCAAACCCTAATGTGAGCAGCTGAAAGATGAAGTACAGTGAGAGTAACAATGCTAAAGCAGTTATTTTATTTGGAAAAATTTGACCATTCTGTGGACCATTACATTGTTACAAGTTAATTACAATCAGCTACATTAAACTAATTAGCAATATGTGGTTAATTTCAGTGTATTTCTAAAGCCGTGTCAGGGATGTGGATCTGAAAAAGAAAGATAAACCACACAGGAACAGTAGCACTGCTTTGACGCCCGATGCCGCCAGTCTGGAGGCAGGTGGAGAACTTGTGTACGACAGGGTATGAGCTACCGCGGAAATGTGCGTGACTTTATGCCAAGTTTAGGTTTTATACGTCGCAATTTGAACGTGGAAACGTTCTTATGTAACATTTTTGTGCGTATGCACCGTTTAAACATGCCACCCAGCAATAAAATTTAAAGTTAGGTAGTGCATGCCCCTTCAGCTTTAGGTCATTGTAGAGTTGCTCTTTGGATGTTTAGGATTCCAAATAATTTAGTTTATGATTGAATCTAATTTCTTAAAAAAAGAAGATTTGTTAATGTATATAGGGATGGTTTGAAATAGAAAAAGAAGCTTCGGATGTATTGATTCTACCTGGTAATGTGAGATGAAGGGTGAACCATCTATTCACATCTTGGTTAATTTTTACCACAAAGACAGCAAAATGTTGTTTTAAATGAGCTTTACAATTACTTGTGATATTTACCTGTGGATATTTAAACTGATCTGATAAGATAAATGGGAAGGGATCCAGTTAAGTATTGTGCACAAGAAAGTTCAGAGGAAAAAGCACACTATTATTCAAATTAATTTTTAGTCCAGATATGTTTTGAAAATCTGCTAGTACTTTTAGGACTGCTGGCACTGAATTTTATGGGTCATATATATATATATATATATATATATATATATATATATATATATATATAGTACCATATCATCTGCATATAATGATATTTTCTGTTCAAGTCCTTCTCTGAGAATACCCTTTATCTCTGATGCATTTTGACATTAAACAGCCAATGGCTTAACAGAAATTGCAAAGAGCAATGGTAATAGGAGACACCCTTGCCAAGTACTGCGTTCTAGTATAGAGTAGTCCAAAATAATGTTGTTAATGCTTACTGAGGCTTCTCGACTGGTATATTGTAATTTGATCCATGCACATATGTTTGGGCTAAATTCAAATTTGTTCCATGTGGTGAACAGGTAATCCCATTCAACTACAGGTGTGTCAAATGCTTTTTTTCTGCATCCAAAGAAAGTAAGAGCTACGGGGTGCTTGATTAATAGGTGAATATATTATAATAAACAAACATCATAGATTAGAAGCTAAGCATTTTCCTTTAATAAATTTGGTTTTGTCTTGTGATATTACAGAAATAAGCAATTTCTCAATCATTCTAGACAGAACATTGAAGTGTACCTTAATGTCATTATTCAGGAGTGAGATTGGTCTGTATGATGTACATTGTAGTAAGTTTTTATTTTTCTTAGAAAATATGTAAATGAATGTTTGGCAAAAAGTTTGAGGTAAAATTGTGTTGTCTTTTGTAAACACTGCTAATAATAGTGGAGCTAACTTATTTGAAAATTTTTATAAAATTTCACAGTGCCGGCTGCTTTCCCACTTTGAAGTGAGTTTATAATGTCTAGCAATTCTGAGAGTGTCAGAGGTTTATCCATTTCCACAGCACTAAGAGTACCTAGCTGTGGTATCTGAAATGTGCCAAAGAACTCATTAGATTGCATCTTATCTTCCTTAGACTGAGTAGAATGTAGGGATTTATAGTACTCTGTATGTGTGGCTTATATATCTATGGTCTATGATTTTATCTCCATCTGTGTTAGCAATTGCTGTTATTGCATTCCAGACTTTCTGTTTGTGGATCTGTTGAGCTAAACCCTTATTGGCCTTCCCTCTGTGTTAATAATAATGATATCTCGATTTAAAAATGAGCTGGTTCACTTCCCGCATCCTCCCTGTGTGGAGTTTGCATGTTCTCCCCATGTCTGTGTGGGTTTCCTCCCACAGTCCAAAGACATGCAGATTAGGTGGGCTGGGGATTCTAAATTGGCCCTAGTGTGTGCTTGGTGTGTTTGTGTGTGTGTCCTGCGGAGGGTTGGCACCCTGCCCGGGATTGGTTCCTGCCTTGTGCCCTGTGTTGGCTGGGATTGGCTCCAGTAGACCCCCGTGACCCTGTGTTCGGATTCAGCGGGTTGGAAAATGGATGGATGGATGGATGATTAATTTTTTTAGTAGTCAAGAGGTTAAATTGCAAAACCTGTCTTTTCCTATAAAGTGACTCATTTGGAGACCTGGTGTTCCATGATCAGAGGGGTGTGGTCGGAGAAAGCAATAGCGTTGTACTTACAAGATTTGATAATAGGCAAAAAAATAATTGTCTATGAATAAATAATGAATTATTGAGAAACAATGATGAACTTTTGAGAAGAAGGAATATGCTCTAAAGTTAGGACTTAAAAAAACCTCCACGGGTCTGATAAGTTCTGATGCATTACAAACTGTGTAATTATTTTTGCAGTATTAGATGTTATGGCCGCTGTAGATTAAGACCTATCCAGGTCTGGATTTAAAACACAATTAACGTCACCAGGTATTATAATTTCATGAGTGTTCACATTAGGAATACATGCGAATACATTTTGGATGAAATATCTTCATCATTCACATTAGATGCTTATATATAATTTATGAGAGTCAATTTACTATTAAATAAATTATGCACCACCATGACAAATCACCTTCAGGGTCACATATTAAGTATGACAAATTTAATAGAATATTAACTAGAATAAAACATAAATAATACTATAGGTAAATTATCAAAATAAACCTATAATTATTAACTCAATTGTACGACATTGTCAAATCTGGTGTGTGCCGAGTCGGAGCCTGCTATATAAATAAAATATATTGTTATAATTATATTGTTAGCCGGTCCAATGCTGCTTCATTCACAAAGACTGAGACAGGGACCAATTTGGAATTTACAACGAAATCAACACACACGAACGCTAACTAATACACGGGGAGAACGAGAGAACTTGACTAAGGCAAACCAGTAACGGGGCTCGTACCAAGGACGCTCTGCGCGTACGGCGGCAGCGCTACACTGCTCAACGACACACTGAACGTATGTAAAGCAAATCAAATCTGTGCAGACTTACTCCAAAAAAAAGCGTGAAAGGCTAAACTAAAAAACCTGCAAACACACACATGTGCTGCACGAATAAAGGAACAAAATCTAACAGAAACACAGAACCTTCAAAACTTTGCTTAATCCAATTCTGGATAGCAAAACACAGAACCTTCAAAACTTTGCTTAATCCAATTCTGGATAGCAAAGACTTTGGGCTACGACGTATCTGAACTTCAAATACATTGATTTCTAACTTTACATATTTACAAATACTGTCAAGGAAAGGACAATCAAATCGAAAAACTCCACGCTCCGGTCAAGCCCTCGAATATAATTATCCAACAGCCTCCCGGGAAAGATTTGCATACGCAATGACGTAAGACGCACCCTCACGCTCCCTGTTGCGTCCCCTTGGTAATGGGAAAGAAAACCGCTAAGCGGTCTGTTGCAGCTGACTCGGAATGGAGCTTCGCAACACTCTGATACAATTCCATTGTTGACACCTCGCTGCTGCCCGTCGCTGAAAAAAAAACATTGGGATGAAGGGCACAAGATAATAAACCGGAAACTAAGAAAGGAACACCTGCTGCTTGTTTTAGATCGGCGGGGTTGGTTCCGTTACGTACAAAGACAGCCACAGAAAGCACGTAGAAAGATGGAACTACAAAGCCTGGTGTTGACTTCTCAGCTGTTTCTGAAAAACAAGCCTTTTGAAGTCACCCTAACTAATGCATACATGACTTGGAAGGAGGTATCCCAACCGAAGAGGAGGAAAGGTTCCGGGGGTGTGAGCAACAGCCTTAGAGTCGGTAGGTCTGTTGGACTGGGTTGGTTTTAGAAGGTGCTGGAGGGGGTGCTGAGACGTCAGATGGGTGGAAAACTCGGAAGCGAAACGTCCCTGCTTTAAACTGCCATAAAGCTGCATTGCTTGAATTGTGGCAATAGGCTTTTTAATTTGTTTGGACATCTCCTGATCTTACACTTGAGGTCATTGCCAACAAATCCTGTGTACCTCAACCCTCTTTTATTACTGACCCGCAGTCTTATCTCAAGTTAGGAACTTAATTTAGTTAGTGTCAGGCTTGAGATTGGTGATGTTTCGCAAAGTTTGGTGTGTTTTTAAAAGATCAAAACATTCAGGTGACGTTGTTTCAACCGGAAATGGAAATGTGCGGTTTTAACTTCTGCAACTAACATAAAAGCGTTAAGTTAAACAACGGAGTGGAGTCGCTTCTGGCTCATTCTCCGCTATCGATCTGGGCTGATTTTTCACACCATTCGTCATGAATATACCACAATTGCCCAACTGATGTGGGCTCTAGTGATTTCTGTAACGCTGATGTGCGTTGTTGTCTTTGTTTTCTTGTCACCCTGCCCAGCGGTGTGTTCATTTAGGAAATGTGAGCTTTTGTCTTAATGCCCCACTGCGTTCTTTTCATTTTTTAAAGTCTCTCCTCCAACACCCCACTATTTCCACATGGAATACTGTGTTTGTTAGACTGTATAAATTCACTAACTCCAACACACCTGCTAATATTTGATTTGGACTCATAATCGTGAAGCCATAAATGTGTAGTTGTTGTCTTTTAATTCCTCACCTGTAGAATGACCTAGACCGCATTTTACCATTTTCGGAAAAATTGATAACATAATAATTAATGTTAAAATATTTATGATTTGGTGTGACTAGTAACATTTTTGCCTCATAGCAGTTCCTGCCAAGCATGCCCTCTTTGTGGAGTTTTCTTATTTTTCACATGTTTACATGAAAAGTGCTGTTTATCTTGTAGTCGGAATACATTTCTTATGGGTTGACTACCTCTTTTTTTGAATCTGTGTAGTCTTAAGTTACAGGCACACATAAAATTAACTTGACAGAGAATGAATGAATGAATGTGATGGGATATTGTTTTCTCTCAAGGGTTGGTTTCTGCCTTACCAGGAAAATCTTTTTGACTGAGTACTGGTTATTGATTTGAGAAAACTGGATGGATTTGTGAATGTTCCACTTTTCATGACCGTCAACTGCATGCAAACATTTCAAATAGTAAAGGTAGATTAAATGGCCAAAAAAGGGGTGAGGCACATTGTGATGTACCCTATATACAGTATCTCACTGTTAAAAATAAAGTGACAATTGGTAGGTTGGTCAAAAGCATATTTGTTGCACTTTTTCTCCCACAAACATACATCTTTAACAACTCACATGCAAGCTTGTCACGAAATATCACTCTGCATAATGAAACATGCGTGTGAATCTGACACTACTTACTTGGACCTCAGCAGATAGGAGGAAATGAGTCATCCTCTAACAGAACTTTTAAAAGTAGTCCATCAAGCCTGTGGAGTGAGGAGGTGGACTTTAAATGCAAATGATGTTACTTACAGTCTTTACACCTGGCCTAGTGTGTGACTTAGTGAGGACTGTTCTCCCGGGTGTGTTATATTTAAAGTGCTATTTATGTAAGCATTATTTGTTTGTAATTATGCCTTCACATCTGCTGCATTAAGTGTTTTGTAATTTGTAAGTGCAAAGCTGTTTTTGTTTTTTTATTTCCTTGAAATTGTGTTGCTTTGCAGACTACTTACTACTTCACAAGAGTTTGTCATACGTGGAAATGTATTTCTTAAGGGATCTTGAAATGTTGGCAGAATGAGCACTGTTGAGCTTTGAGGCTATGACCTTGCACACAAAAGGATGCATTCATTTTGTGGTTTGTTACTACTTGAAGAACATAAGACAAGAAGGTTGTTTTGGTCCATACATTTTTCCTTAATATCAGTCAGTGTAATCCATAGTGATGACCATCGCACTTAAGTGCATTGGAAAAAAACTACAAGTTCTTCTTTGTTAACTGCATCCAGTGTGTCTCCTTCCATAACATGCCCGGGTGGTGGTGGCGGTAGTAGTAGCAGAACTGGCAGTAGTAGGGTTTCACAGATAGATTGCCTTCTGAGTCAAAAAGTTGGACTGTGCGTTATTGTTTAACTTCATCACCTGACACAGCAGGAGACACCATGTGTTAAGATATCCCTTTGCATGCTTATGTTTGCATGATGTCAGGATTTGTCATTTCAGATAAATTACAGAAGAGGTGACCTTTGACTTTCAGTACCTAGTATTACCGTGTGATCAGCATAAAGGCAGTTTTTGTAAAGCAAACGCTAAGGAATTTTTTTAATAAAAAAGTAATTTGATTAAGAAAGTTGAAAGATATTGTTTATCCATTATACCTGTATCTGGTGTAACCATTTACATATTCAAGGAACTTCTTTTTTTAAGTATCCTATTTTTTTGGGTACTGTAATGTTATGTCTCATTTAAGAAAAAAAATACAACTTGGCAGAAAGTAACAGGAGCCCATTAGGTCAAAGTACATAAGCTGTTAAGTGTGGGTATCTACCTAGTGTAGCGTTGCAGGAAACATTTTATAAAACTTTGAGTTTTACATATGCAACAGGTGGAACTTTGTAACCAGTGGCTTTAAAGGACAAAGGCGAAAATGGCAGTCATTCTCTTTTAAGTTGTAATTCTGCAGGAGCCTATAAAATGAGAAGCAATTTCCCATGCTGTGGCCTTACTGGGTGTGAGGAAATGCTTGTTTTTCAGACAGTCTTGGAGTCACAATAATCCTTAGTCCTCTGGCAACTCACTTTGGGGAGAAACCCAATGGGACATTACCGGAACACTCTATTGTTACAACTTATGTTTTATGTTATTTTGTATTGATAAGCGATATCCTATTTTACTAAAAGGTAAGAAAATACATTTGATTAGTGACAGTTTAAAATTTCTTTAGAATACATCCGACATTTATCAATGTTGTCTTCACACAATTGAGCACGTTGAACTGTAGCAAGTCATTTTAGATCTTTCAGTATCTGTGTAAGATTACTTCATGTAAAAGCTTTTTCTTTCTTTGCTTTGTAGGTAGTAGAAGGACACATCTGGTTTAATCTGAATTAGATGCCATACTATATGTTTACTGACTTTTGACTTTCTCTTTGTTAACTTTAAAATTAAAATTAAATTCTCCTCTTGGAGAATTCCTGGAGGCCTTTTTTTATTAAATTTGATAGTAGATTTCTGGGCTCTCTTTGTTGAAAAACCAGTGTCTGCTTCTTTTTGACTTTAGCCAAATTCTCTCTCTCTAAGCATTTTCTACAGTAAGCTCCTCTTTTATCTGCTCATGTTCCATTTGCTTTCTTTGGCACTCTAGGTTAAGGTTAGGTCACCATGATTTATTTGAACTGCCCCTGATTAACTCCGGATTTCCATTTCTACACTAAGTATCAGCGCAAGGCCATTGATCCAACTAGAGGGGAGCAATAAAAATGACAGGCTGCATGCTACAACAGACCTAAATGGTTTTATAAGACATGCAGATAAAATGTTGAAAGTTTTCATAATAAAGTTATTTCAGTAGATAAATGTTCAAATAGTTTATGAGGTCATTATTGTCACATTCAAAGAGTACATTGAAATTCTTACTTGTACACAGTAATCAATAAACATGCCATCTGAGAGTGGCGATGTTTTGATTAGTGAGTATAGGTACCTTACCTCAGTGCTTCAGTCTTCCTTAATCTCAAAACTCATTTATTATTACATTTTTCATTTTTGTTCATTTTTGTTTACATTATTAAAAGTCTTGAGGATTTTCATTATCTTAAACTTTTATGTAAAGGTGTTTTCCTGCAAATTACTCAAGCACAGACAGACCTTTGATCCTAGTGTTTTATTCGATCAGAGTTATCAGATGTCATGTTTTAGAGGATTTGCAAGGAGCAGGCATGCCTGACACCATTCTCCTATGTCTTGGATGATTCTGTTCTTCCATCCCGGTGAACTTTGATAGTACTGCCTTAGTTAATAGTTAATGTCACTTGTGAACCTGCCTCAAGCATGGGCTGACTTTCAGCTTCTTAGCATATCTTTTCTGCAAGCTTACAGTATTTGCATATGTTAAGGGTAAACAGCGGGCAGCAGCCTGCTGTTGTTCTCTCATTGTTTTCACTGTTATATATTTTGGGTAAATGCCTTGTCTTAGTAAGCAGTGTGGGTGTGGAAAATAATAAACAACGAAAGCCTTTACAGGCAGTACTTCTTATAAGACCACAATCATCTGCAAGTTTTTTTTGTCTGTTTGGATTGCTTAGTGTGCAAGGGATTTGTGAGTACATTAAAAATATTTGCTATATTTTATTGTACTGCTTAATATTTAAATGATGCAAGTCCTAATTGCAGGTTGCCTGTGTGAATTTGTTCATTTGGAATTTGGTAGTAGGCATTCTTAACATTTCCTGACCAACCAAGAATGGGGTTAGCACAGTTTTTTTTATCTCTTATTTTTGCATTCTGTGCTTAGTGCAGTGTGTGTTATTTGCTTATTAAGTGTTATTTTCTATTCATAGGAGTGGTGCAGTAGTGCTGCTGCTTGCCAGTGTCATCTGCTCCAACCACTGCCCAGTCATTTTTGCTGTGTTTGCACCTTCTTTCTGTGTCTGCCTGGGTTCTTTGCCAAGTACTTCTACTTTTCACCCACATCCCAAAGTTATGGAGCAATGTATACTCATACTTCCTTAATCCAGTTCAGGAGTGCAGATGTCCTGCGCCTATGCTCCCACAGGGCCAGTTTGAAATTACCAGTTAACCTAACACAGAGTACCCACAGAAAAATCCATGCACACACAGCGAAAATATGCAAAGTCCACACTGGGAGCGACTGGGTATAATATTCGAACCCAGCACACAAGAGCCTTGAGGCAGCTGCACTAATCACTATTCCATTGTGCTTCCCTTAAAGCCATAATACACAGTGTAACATTCTTAGACCTGATTTGCCGAAATTAGGGTCATGGATGGTCAGAGCCTATCCTGGCAGTACAGGGTGCTAGTCCATTACAGGTCCGATTTACATTCACACCCACATTTGCATTTACACAAGACCTATTCAGAGTTGCCAGTTCAGCTTGCACACATCTTTAGGAATATAGACGAGAAAAACAGTGCAAACACAGTGAGAATATCCAGACTCCAGAAGGACATCATTAAGACTTTGAGATTTGAACCAGCTATGGCATGAAATGGCAGCCATACCCAGTGCTTCACCATGCTCACCTCAAAGACATGAATCTTAAGTTATATAAATTATTCACACTATGGGTGTGTTTGTGAGTATTCTGTGTGATAATACCTGGCTAACACTTAATGATGGTATCCCTTTCCTGTCTTTTTCATTCTTTGTAAGCAATTTCCTCTTTGTATAAAGTGGGCACTCAACTTTTGGTCACGGCATAGTTCCCAGACAATACGAAAAGATTTTGGGATGGAGAACCTTGTAGAAGCAGTCCTTGTATTGTTAATGTAATCATTATACAGTGGAACCTTGGTTTACGAGCATAATTTGTTCCGGAAACGTGCTCGCAGTTCAAAGCACTCGTATATCAAAGTGAATTTCCCCATAAGAAATAATGGAAACTCAGATGATTCGTTCCACAACCCAAAATTATTCATATAAAAATGATTAATACAAAATATAAAATAAAAATACATGAAACAAATTAACCTGGACTTTACCTTTAAAATGAATCATGGCTGGTGTGAGTGAGTTTCTAAACTCTTGTGGGATTCCACCCAATGGGACGACACACGAAGAGTGTCCCAAAGCAATTGCAGTCTCCCAGCGCTGTAGCAGTTCGCCGTATAAGTGTATCTAAAAAGATCTCGGACATGCTATAAGTGCCTGCTGTCGATGGGTGATACAAGGAACATTATACAGATCCCGCTACAATAAATAACCGCGCTGTTGCTGTTTCAAGCTGAATAAAGCTGGTATTATTAAAGTACTGAGACTCAGCTTCGTGTTTTGGGGCGCAAGATGGGGACTCGCACTTCACAGCACACACACACACACACACACAGTCACAATGCTGTAGTAAACAGTATACGCTCATACGGATGTTGACTATATGAGTGAGGCATGCAGACTCAGACAGAGAATAGGAGACGATTGCACTCAAAAAGAGAGCGAGAGAGACGAGTGAGTGAGAGAGAGACAGACAGACAGACAGACAGACACACACACACACTCGCGAGAGAAGAACCATCAGCTCAGTTGTGATCACATGACGCTCAGCAGACAAAGTGTATCCATACTACTCGTATTGCAAGACAAAGCTCGTTTATCAAGTCAAAATTTATTAAAAAATTTAGCTTGTCTTGCAAAACACTCATAAACCAAGTTACTCGCAAACTGAGGTTCCACTGTACTTATATTATGATCAATGAATACTTTGCTCATAAAATATTAATAATATTCTACATGTTATATATGGGAATATAAATAATATATTTTTTTCACCCAACCCACATATTCTCAGTACCTTTTTACCATGATTGTGTGTGCATAAAGCTGCAACCTGTGTCAGCAATACAAGTCAAAATACAGCAACAAATTGTGATATCAGTTGACCGCAGGGAACAGCCATATAGTCACCATGACAGTAAGGCATTAAGAAATCCAATCCACGCAACAGGAAATTAGGAGTCTCAGGATCAAACCAGGGCATATACAGTGGGAAAACAAGTGAAGTAAACAAACATTCTTCTGTTTTCAGTGACATCCCAAGCTGCAGTAGCATGGTATTCTGCTAATGTACAAAGTACTTAGTGAAAGTGCAGCTGAAATGTACACTGTTATAGAAAGTGAAGAAGTCAATAATGGGTTTAATTTCCAGGAGAGTGAAAACAAATACACACAACACCCCTGGAAATCATCTTGTTAACATGTTGAAGAGCTTTACCAAATTAGAAAGTGATATATATTTTTTATTAAAAAGGGAAGAATTTCATTACATTTTTTTAATAAAATGCCTTCTTAAACGCAACTTTCACTTGTACTTTGTATTAACGGGAAAAAGCTCAGGATTGTTGTTTTCAGTCTAGCTTTGAACATTTCCTATGTTCCTTCATTAGTTTCAGCAACCTCTCCTTACATGTCTGATACAGTAATACTGCTTCTGTCTTTGACACAATACTAAGATTATATTTGCAGAAGCAAGGCACTGACCTGAAAATGGTAATCATTTATATACATGTATCTGTTAAATTAGGTAACTGTTAACATTAAGTTCTGTTTATGAAAATCAAAAGGTCCTAAGTAGCAGCTTTTTTGCTCCTTGGTGATATGCTATCTCATAGGTCAGTTGTTAAACTGCACTGGTTGGCTGTTTTGTTGTTATTCAGAAATGTGATCAAACTTTTGCAAGTTTAATTTATCATAATATTATTTATGGGTCCATTTTTTATTTCCTCAAAGTCTGGCAATTGAAAATGGAGTAATTTTTTAATGAAGTTTGATTTAAATGTATTTTGCGACTGCAAAGGACACTCCTTTAAATAAGTTTTATTTTGTAACTTCTTACTATATCAAAATACACATTCATACACACCTCTTAAAGCTGCAGTGAAGGAGAAAACACTGAACATTAGAAACAAGTTACACATAGGTAGACTTTTACTGATGATTTAACATCTTGAAACAACTGACCCATGACACAGGCGGGTAAATAACATCATAAAAGTCTTTGGTGCAGTCATCAACAAGTTTTTTGTCTGTTTATGAGGTAATGGCTCTTTGCATATAGCATCCAGTAGTCCTAATGTGAGGTAAAATACCTTTTATATGTATTTCTAAGATAGTAATGGTCACTGGCCATGGTGCCGGAGAATGAACAAGGGATTATATTGACTCTATAAATCTATAAACCTATGAAACATAAGTTAAATCTAGGTGCAAACTATTTAACTATAGAAAAAAAAATCACATATGCTATTTTACCAAATACGTCATAAATAACAGTGACATACTAGTTATTAAGTATATTTGAGTCTATTACAGTATACCAATAATTAATACTGAAATAGCATTCAGTCTCAAATGGGCTAGTGTAGTTCATGGTTGTGGGAAACCAGAGGATATCAAGTCAGCATTGGCCCAAGGAAGGAAAAAGTCCAAACTGTACGTGGGTGTGACGATCCATTTCCACCGTAAAATATACCTTTTTAAAGTAACGATTCAGCAGAAGTTAAGGATCCTTTTCACTGCTGTTTCATGCATGTCACTTTTTGATTTTTGGGTACGTTCCGCTAGTTTTGTTTTTGTTTGATCAACCACGTTACAAAATAAATTCTGTTGTAACTCCTCAGATTCGAGTGTCTGGCTGCCTAATGTTCCCCACTGAACTACAGAACCCATATTGTAGCTGCTTATATGACATTGCAACAGATGTTGTAAAAACCTGCAGCATCTGGCAGTAGATAAAAAAAAAAAAAATCAACATCCCCTATCTGGCTAGCTTGTTAACTAAAAATGTCAGAATATAAGAAATGATATACAATAGTAAAAGAAAGAAATCGGCATCAATCCAGGCAATTTACTTGCAATGTGTAATGTCCCTGACTGTTGTACTCTACCTTTCTTCTGACCTGAGCATTTCATAGATCAGGTGTATAGAGAAGAGCAACAGATGTAATATGTTTACTGCTTTTCATACAAAAGTACATGTTACAATTGTATTAGTCAAACTACTACTTCATTAACATGTTCAAATTGGTTCTGAAGAATAAGCTTATAAAGCAGCATCTTTAAGGAAACTGTCATTTTCTCAGTACAGTATATGGATACGTTTAGTCAGTTTTGTAGCAGCTTTGGTTGTGGATTTTATCAAATCAATTAGTTGCATTACACTAAAATTCATGTCTTTATTGCAAAAAAAATAATTAGTTGTTGGAGCTTATGTATTAGAGGAACATTAGATCATGTAGTATATATAGTTGAAAACATGTGTAGAGGAGTGTCTTCTGAAAATGTCTGTTAAAAACAATACAGTGGTTAGGTTGCTGCATTGCAGCTCTAGCAGAGTAGGTTTGAATCCAGTCCCAGCATTGTCATTATTTGGGTACAGTTTACATTTTCTCTCCCTGTCTGAATGGGTTTTCTTCACATGCTCTGCCATTCTTTTCATATCCATAAGATGTGTGCTGTGATAACAGGTGACAGTAACTCAATGTCGGTTGAGCAAGTGTGCTCTCTGTTAGGCTGACAACCTGTCAAAGGTTGTTTCAGCCACATGCTGAAGTTGCTAAAAATTTACTAAACCTCGTGTCCTACATAACTGGATTTAATAAGTCAAAAATGAAATACTAGTAGTATTGTCATGTGTATGGTAAATTGATAAGTACATTTTATATCCTAAAAAATAAGTCTATTTCACTAAATGCTAATTGAGAAGTCATCTCACCTGTGTCTAGTCGGATAATCTTTTTCTATTATTGGCAATATATTCAGCACTACTTTTTAGTAATTTCTTGATGCTCTCCCCACACAATCAATCATTAAATCAAATATCTATTCTACCCACAGAACCATTTGCATAACTCATAGGGTTGGGAACTCGATAGTGGTGCAGTGGTAAACACTGCTGCCCAATGGACCTCAACTTTGAATCCCATTTCTACTTATTGTCTTTGTGGAGTTTGCATACTCATCTTACATCTGCATGGGTTTTCCTCTCATGTCTCAAAAACACATGCAAGTTAGCCTTGTTAGCAACTCTAAGACTGCAATTTATAAGGGTGTATAGGTCCTGCAGTGGACTGGTGCCAGATCCAGGTCTTTATTTCTTGTGCTGTTTCTACTGTGGCAGACTCTGATTCCCCCATAATCGTGAAATGGATTAGTCAGGTTTGATAATGTTATGTTATTTTATGATTGGGTTAGATTAAAGGTGGGGTTTTTTGGGATAGGACTTTGGTCTTCAACATTTTGTTGTTTAATGTGCATTTCAAAAACCAATACCTGGCAAAGAAATTCAAATGAGGACAGTGTAAATGATTAGTCAATGTAGCATTTCAAACTTAAAAATCAATGACATTTATAAATTAATTCTAACTCATCCTTAATTAATATTATTATTTTATAAGTAATAGAAAAAAAATTACATGTGAAATTATATCGTTACTATGGCAAAAAAGTAAACTTTTGACTTTCTTATATGGCTGGCACTGTTACTATTACTAGTTTTTGTTTACATATTGTGACCAGATGTCTTCAAACATTGTAGAGCATCATTGAGCCAAACAATCTTTTTTTTTTTAAATTTTTTTATACTTTGGACTATGATCACAGACAGCATTTGAATCAGTCCAGACGTTTAAAAGAAACCTAATGCACTTGAGACCAAGACATCAGTAGCATTGTAGCAATTAGAAGTTTTTTTTTTTTTTGTTGTAGTTGAAATAATATTCTAGTTAATGAAATAAGCAAATAAAAAAGTGAACTGAATCAAGTTCACTTTTGATTTAAAATTCGATTAAAGTGCTTTTCTAAATGTTGTAAACATATACAGGAAGAAAATCCACACAAAAGTGCCCAAAGAAAATCCATGCAGACACAAGGGGAACTTGAAACTCCTCATGGTGACCAGGGCTTCAAATAAATCCAGATTCCTGGACTTGTGAAACATCTGTAGTTTTTCCAAAACCTATAAAAGCTTGGATTAAGCAGATGATTGACTGAGAATTATTAAGTATCTTAGTTGCCCTGAGCTGCATGTGGGTTCTTTTTTAATCCTGTGCATAGATTCTGTCTTTGCAAATAATTATTATTTCAGAAGAAAGCATTTACAGTATGTAAAGGTCAGGATTAAAAAAACATACAGTTCAGAGTAACTGAGGTACTTATGAAAGAGCTGGCAAATCAGTTGAATAAACATTCCAAAAAGTTTAAAATTTTTAATTGTACAAGATATTACAAAGTGTATTACTTCCTGTTTGACTATTTTTTGCCTTTTTAAACTAGCAGGCATGTTTGTAAAGTGATTTTTAATTTTAATACATTGTGCCTTTTTTAAACACAATGCACAATGCATTTTTAAACTAATACATTTAGTATTTCCTTAATGCCTTTATTAGACTGAATATTATGCAAACATGGGGGAAAAATCTTGAGTTACTATATTCTGCAGTTTTAGTGGTTGTGAGGTTTTATTTTCTTTGTTGGTAATGTAAAAATTTTGGAAGTGTATACTATGATTTTTAATAGCTTGTTTAGAAAGTTTCCTCATATGGAGTTTTAGATTTGGGATTTTAATAGCTTATTTAGAAAGTTTCTTCATATGGAGTTTTAGATTTAAAGTGATGCTACATTTTAGGAATCCACATATCTGTCCTTGTTTTGAGTTGATAAAAAGCAAATTTGCTTTTTTGACAAGGAATGCATTTATTTGCTGATATAGAATACTGTACTGAGTTTCAATTTTTTGACAAGGAATGCATTTATTTGCTGATAGAGCACTATATTGAGTTTCAGGATAATTTTCTCTGTTCAAGCTTCAGTCATAAGATTTCAGCCACACATTTTACAGTCCTATCCATTTTATAAGCGGTGGATTTGAATAGGACCTCTGGCAAATCACTTGCAACTTAATCCTGGTGGGAAACATAATGGTAGTGAACAACTCTTTTATAGAACAGTTTTACTAGGACTCTGAGTTCTTTGAGCTGGTTAAAGCACTGTTTATACAGTAGTGAAATAAGAACAATAAAGATAAACATTAAATGCCTCCTACAGAGACTTTCCTTAGGTAACCTTTGCTACAAAATGTATGTTTATTGTCTGTTTCAGTAAAATGAAAAATTATGTAATGCATTACATGCTATTTTTTAATCTTAAATAGTAGTGGAATAAATAACTTTAATAACCTAAATTCATTGCTTAAAATTGTAATTGTCACTTTAGGTTTTATAATTTCTAAAAATGGAGCACATTTGTTGAAAGCTTCCTATTTCTCTCTCTGTAATTTTGGCTAAGTTTATGCTATATGGCATTAAGTCTTTTCTTAGATGTAATTTACTTTCAGCTTGCTTGTGCATTTGACTTAGTTTCCAACCATTTCATTTGCAGTGGTAGTGTGGTAGGTTTATTTTTGTTCATGGTCTTGGAGTTTACGTTGGTGTTACAAGGCTTGCATGTAATGTTTGTTTCCTTACTTCTGGCTGGAACATTTCTAACTGTTCCCTATTTTATATAGTGAATTTCACTGTAGGTTCAATCATAAGGTGCTTCCCAAAGCAAACATAATTTAAACATAATATATTACTAAGTCAAAAGAGCTGTACTGATACAAAAATTTAAAGAAACCGTTACACATGAAGCAAACATTTGCAAAGTACTAAACTATTCTGTATTGAGCAAAACAAAAACAGGAAAGAACTGAATGAAGATAAATTGGTCAATATCCTGAGTTACTGGAAACCTGCTTTTTGTGTTAAATATATTTTTTATTTAAAGTAATTGTGTTAGCCATTTAGAGCTAAGAGTAGACAAATGCATAATCCTCTATATTATATTTGTGGACTATATTGTATGTTGTTCTTTATAAAGGATACCATACTAGTGCTTGCTGTGAAAGACTTAACAGAATAAAGATTACATTGTATAAATAGATATTAACCCTTCCACTTTAGAGGGTGAAGAGCATATTAAATATTGCATAAGACTCCACATTCTAATTTTAAACCTTTTGATCAAAATTAGCCATGAAGCCACAGGAGCCCATCCAGGCCTTCATGGATGACAGTGAAATGAGAAGGAAAAAAAAAAGTGAATGAGCTTTAAGAAATGAATTGAATTACAGCAAATTTTAGACCTTTGTAACTCAACTGCATTTTTATTTACTAAATATTTTTATGGGTGAGGTATGGATTAACTAATCGTAGTTTAACTTGTAATTAATTAACCTTTTTATGTAAATATTTTCAGCACCTATTTTTCTTTCACAAATTTTCCTCCAACATCACTAAATGTATTTTTACTCTAGAAACAAGCGTTATAAAAAAGAAATCAATTATGTCACAATGGCAGCAACAACCTCCAGTATTAATATGTAAGTGGAGGACCATAATGCTGATTTAGTACCATCACTTTATCCAAGCATTGCTTTTAATCAAAGAAGGAAACATGCTTTTAATTATAAATAAAGGTCAAAGTCTATTATGTGGCCTTTGACAGTGTCCAGTACTTAAAATAGGTGGAATATTTACCCTTTGCTTCTGAAAAGAAGAGATCAGCTGAACATGCATGAACATTGCTGGGCATATTTTGAATTAGCTAATCAGTTGGCAGCACTTTTTAACTAACCAGCATCTATCTGGATAGCTTTTCTTTTTCTTTTTTTAAGCCACTACAATACTAAAGCCCATTAGATCAAGTTAATCAGACAGCGTTGTGTCTGTGCAGATGTTACAGAAAAGTAATGACTAAGAGTATTTGACTGAATATATTTTTAAATCGCAAATTTCTGTTATCATATTCAGAGTGGCTGGCGTTGGTAGAGTGTAGTGCAGTTCTAGCAGCAGGTCCATCATTGGTCATAGTATATCCAGTTAAAGGTCCGGTTCAGCAGTAAGTAACCACAGTATAGTGGCAGTGACTTCACGTGCCATCAAAGAGAAGATTGGAAAAATAACAAAATCATAGTCAATCACCAAAACCGAAAAAATTGTAATAGAACCAGTTCTTCTGATTTTTATTTTTAAATTACACTATGGTAAGCTCAATTAAAGCTTTACTTACTACTACAATCTCAACAGTCAACACCCACCTTCTATAAGATTACATAACTCAATATGATGATACTGTACTGAGACATTAAAAAGGTTATCAGCAGCCTAGCTTATTTCTTTTAGAATAGTATTAATAAATACTTGCTGAATACTTAAAAAGCTTTAGATTGTTCCTGGTATGGAAAACATCATTTTTTTCTAATGTTAAACAAAATATAAACATTGATTTTCTGTGATTATGGAGGTTGAACTTAGGTTCTTTCAACTGAATAAAATAAGATGATGATCAAGCAAAGTATAGCAAGATGTCATAATAGATTTTTCATGAAAGAATATTGTCCTGTCAGCTTTTACTCTCAATAATACTATTAGAGTATGCAGTTACAGGAGTAGGTTATACTGAAATAATTAGTCCAGCTTTAATTTAAATACAGAGTCCAATGGACCATTTGTAACAGTGGCAGATAATTCATCCCAGGGTATGGGACCCTATAGTTAATGAATCTGCCTTTTGAAAGTGGTTTTATTTATCTAGCAACATTTATGAAGACCTTCATCTTGTAATTGCAACAATAATGGTAATAGAGAGAATATTTACGGTTATACCAACAGCTCGCAAGACAGCCAGTTTTGTTTTGCTGTTAAAGCTTTCTACCATCCATTTTTTGCTAAATAATAGTTTGAATTAAAGACAAACAAATCTCAGAGACTTGATGTAATTCAAAACATCCATTACCCCATCTGCAGTTGACACAAAAATGAGTCTGTGCCGTTCCTTAGTTGAAAGGCAAGCAGGCTAACCACCACACAAACATCAAACCTGCATGAGATTGTTTTCATTTCAGTACATCATGCTTTTGTATTTCATACCATTTGCTATTTGCAAACTGTAGCTTTGTTCAAAACTTCTTTGTCTAAGAATCATTTCCAAAATACACTATAAATTTAGAGTAGGAAGAAATGATTGTTTAGGTAAATACAATCGGTGAGCCAAATTCATTGTGAAAGAGCTATGACCACAGACCTAAACCAGTGAGTTTTATGCCAAAATTGTGATTTATAGTGAGAAGTGCTGTACATGTGTCTGTCATAGATACAGAAATGTTTTAGTTATCCTGTTCACTGACATTTATGGAGATTTAATTGCTGCTTTTAGGTACACCTAGATTTTGTCAAGAGTTTACAATCTGGAAATTATCAACTTAGTATATAATTTAATCTCTCAGCAGATAGCATTGCCACTTTTACAGATGCTACAGCCTACATACCAACTGACACCAGAGTGTACACGGGTCTATATTTTATAATTTTAAAATGGAGCATTACTGTACAAAGCATTTATTGTTCAAGTGTTGCATTTTCATTGACTTGTGCTTGAATTCTTTTCACTGAACTTGGTTAAGGGTTCAAGCTTCTAGTACTGTTATTATCATCACAGAAATCAATCTTTTATTGTGACCATGATTATGAAAGAAGAGGACAAATAGTACTTGTGCCATTGGTTTAACAAATTGATAAGCACTCTCTGTTGTCTTTATTATTTCTTATGTACATCTGAGTGAATCCCGTGGTGGACTGGCACTTCATTCATATCTGATTTCTGCATTGTAATAAATGAATACAGAGTAAGCTGTGGATGTATGTGAGCCTGTACTGGAATATTTTCTTCTTTCGGTGTACTGTTTTATATTTTCTAGTTATATGGTGGCATTGTTGTGGTTTTGTACTCTTATAAAGGTGCGATATTTAAAAGAAAATTAATTGATTCTGTGTTGGAATACATTTGGAGGACTAAGTGCTTACATCTTGATTGTTCCTCTGCAAACGCAAAGCACTTTTCAGAAAGGACTGCTTAGCTCGAAGGCATCTGTTTTCACTGCCTTATGGTATCTGCGGAATGTTCTCCAAGATGTACAGACAGATTTGTGATAGTTATAATTGAAATGTGAGCTATTGTTCTAGTATTTTTTGGAAGAGGTGCTGAAGCTGCCTGTATAAAACATTAATTAATATAATGGGACACATGATGCAATTCCCTCACTCCCTACACTCTTGAACACAAGTTTCGAACCTTTTGAGAACCAGACCCATGTGTGACTTTGTAAAAAGAGCAGTATGCATTCTTAACACAATGAGAAAGCTACACAAACATAATGCTCCTTGCCTATACAGTATGTGGTTTGAGGTGGCTTCAGTGTATATACAGTAAATAGGAGACTAGAGTCGGCTGTGGTATGATTATAAAGAATACTGCCAGTCTGAACAAACTGTAAATTGAAAATGCTGTGCTCATTAGGGTCTCTAAAACAAGTTTCTGTGTTTCAGGAATTCAGTTAGTGGTATGTTCACTAGTGATGGCATAGTCACTTGCATAGACATTTTTTGAATTGAGTCTTTTTTATGGTCAGGCTTCTGTGGTATTTTGATACAGTGTTACATGTTTTCATATTTACTATTTAGTCCAAAATGTATTTAAAAATTGTCATGAAAGTTTAAAGGTAATCCTGTAATACATTATAAGAATGCAATTGGAGCTCCCTAATAATTTGATTCAGGGAAAAGTATTAGTTTTACTGAAGTGCAATATAAGGCAGGAATATGGGGACATGTTTTCAACAGGATACTAATCCTATATCATATTTAAATGTATATTTTTTCCAAAAATGATATATTTTTTATTCTGTTACTTACCCTGTGTTAGGAATGCTCTAATCAGGTTTTTTCAAGATAACCGATAACCAATAGCATGTTACTGAATTGACCGATACTGATATCATTTCCTTTTTCTTTATCACTTTAAAAAACTTCTACACTAAGCTCTAGCATAACCAGACATGGAGAAGCCTTATGATCTATATTAAAGTGTTGGGTATTTTTATAATTAAACTGTTGACCACAGGTGTTACCTGTTCATTTTTTATTAGCAAAATGTAGTGTTAATGTTCAGTGACCAAAAAATAGTAAAATAATTTCCCGTAATTCATACATTTTTTAACTAATATGCAGGGGAAATATTTATCCATAATACATATGGCATTAAAGAAAATAAATTGCTTCCCATAATTACAAACTGTCATATTGTTTAATTTCTTCTGTAATGTACTTTTAATATACTGTAATGTATGAATCAAAAAAATTAGGATGTGACCGTCACTAGAATCTGTGTAATAGGAACCAAGTTACCTGAACTATACTATAACATTTCAGTAATTATTTGCCACTCTGATGCTGATCTTTCTGATCATCAAATAGTTCATTATGAATGCAATTGACAAGAAGAATTATGGTATTTGAGTGTTTCTCAAGAGTGTCTCTTTCTTTTGCATGATTTGCTTCAAAAACTAATCAGTACTTTGTTAATAATAATTCTTTGCATTTTTATACTGTAGCGCTTTTCTCACTACTCAAAGCGCTCAGCAATTGCAGGTTAAGGGCCTTGCTCAAGGACCCAACAGAATGAGTCACTTTTGGCATTTATGGGATTCAAACCGGCAACCTTCTGATTGCCAGTGCAGATCCCTAGCCTCAGAGCCACCACTTCTTGTTATCTCATAACAGGTTTTAGTTTCAAGTCAAAATGTTTATTCTGTTTCTTGAAACTAGGGAATAGTAATGCATGCAATATTGGACGGCAATTACAGCAAGTATCAGCAATTTAAGCATATTTTTCACATTGACTTGGATTATGAATTATGAATCAATAACTTTGAGAGTTAAAGAGTAAATCTGATATTCATTAGAAATAAAATGCTGAAGTGCCTGGAGAGTTTATGTAACCTTAGGGATATTAATACCTAAGCGATATTCTGGTTTGTCCATTTCAGTACGTGTGTGGTTTATGCTGTATAGCGGGGCTGTTTTCCTAGCACAAGCCAGTGGGGGCCATAGAGTTCGGCATAGAGAAGATGGGTAGGGGTGACAAACCACATATACTGCTTAGGGCCATAAATTAAACTAATACCGGTACAGTATATTGCATTTATTAGTTGTAGCTTCCACCCGCAAAATAAAAGCAAGTTGTTATACTGTTTCCTTGCAGACTTTTTATATTATTCAGAGATGAGCCCTGGGCTTTAATTTTTTGAAGAGTTATAGAGCGCCAATTAAAAGGTCATCTCCTTCTTGAACATTTTCACATTTTATTGTTATACAACATTGAATCACAATGGATTTAATTTTAAGGCATTTTATGTATACTTTGGCTTTATGGTTGGGGCCTTTGTTTTGCTGGAAAACAAATTTTCTCCCAAGAGGCAGTTTCCTTTAGGTTTTCCCCATACTCTGCTGCATTAAGTTTACCCTCTACACTCAGCAGCCTCCCAGGGCCTGTTGCAGACAAGCGTCCTCACAGCAGTTGATGCCAACATTGTTCTTCACAATCGGGGCAGTATGTTTTTGATAATGTACAGTTTTTGGCTTACATCAAACATGCTGTTTAGTCTGATGACCAAAAATCTCAATTGTGGTTCTCAACAGACCATAGAATCCTCTACCAGCTAATTTCATAGTCACTGTTTTGCGGTTTAAAAGTTTCCAGGAGAGACATTTTAACTTACCTATTTAACGTTCACTCAGCACAGATAAGCTCTAGTACAAAGCAAGAATATCTTGACACTGGTCAAGGCTAGCTACCTCAACTTCGATACCTTACCTGGGGCTATACTTCAGAATACAATCAAAAGCCAGGCACATCTACTCCTGTTGGGTTTTTGTATCCTAATGGCTGCCTTTGAAAGGGCTACACAGTCTAACAGAAGCCAATGGCTAATCACTACCCCTGGTAGTACAATACCCAAATGGACACAGTTAATTTAATTATCAGTCATCGGTCATTGCTAAATGTCATTAAACAACAGGACAATTTCAGCAAAGCAATATTTAAAACTGTTTCAATCATTAATAATTATTGAAGGAGAAACCAGATCTAAATGTTAGATATGAAAGCATACAGCTTGAACAGTTTCATTCAGGGTCAAACAGCAAGCTTTGTCTTCTTTGTCTGCTGTTTCTTTTCTCCTAGTCTTAGTGGTTATGATGTCCCTCTGGCAGTGCCTTTTAGAATCCTTTGCGTTTATTGTGTCTTGCTGACTGACCCTTTTCACAATAAAACAAGGCCTTATGTAATATTTTGCCTTAGTCAAAGTTTGAGACAACCAATAATTTCCCATGGTCTGGTTGATTATTTTTGGCTATACACGAAAAGTGCTAATCTTAGGCCTTGTTCACACGGGCGTTAAGTTTTTGGATAAACGAACTTGCTCTGAACGTCCTAGACGTTTATGTTGCATTTTGTGGTGGCGATCGATTGACTTCTACACCGGCGTTCGTTTGTCTCTGTCTAACGCCAGCCTGCAGCCCAAATTGTAGTTTGTGTGTTAACCTGTGGAGGCAGTGTCGGGAACTGGATATGAAAGCCCTTGTCGTTTTATTTGAGGTGCCTCCTTTCAATATGGACCATTTTGCTATGTTAGATATTAATCTTCTTGTTTTAAAAATACTCGTAATATGGCGACGTAGGGAGAGAAAACATCGCCGCTGCTACTGGGTTCATCCTCTGACTGCACAACGTCGGGTTAAAGCAGTGCTTCTCAATTATTTTCTGTCATGCCCCCCCTAGGAAGAAGAAAACATCTCGCGCCCCCTGCGCAACTATAAATAGTATCATTTGTCTATAAAATTGTTATAAGTACACCTCTGCATAACACTGTATCCTTATTAACGTATAAGAGAATAAAAAAAGAAAGAAATATGGACCAATTTACAACAAAGAATAGCTTTATTAAATGTAACGGAAAAGATTTAAAGTGCATTCTAAATTCAAAAAAAATTTAAAAGAAAAATAAAAAGCATGTTCCCGAGGTCAAACGCGACCTCCTTGACGGAGCCACGGGCGCCCACTATTTGAGAAACACTGGGTTAAAGGAAGTTTTTGTGCTTTATGAAGAAATGCGAAAACTTCCGCAAGGTTTTTAATTACTGTCGGATGTCGGTTTCCACTTTTGATTGTCTGCTGCAGCTGGTGCAATGCCACATTGCACGCCGATCAACCAATATGCGACTTGGTGTTAGCCCCGAAGAGAGACTACTTGTCACATTGAGGTAAGGAAACAGTAGTCGAGTGTGCGCTTACACCGGTGTTATGCACTGAAATGAGCCCCTCCCCCGCCATGGATTGCCCCCCCTACATAATCGTTATCAAATATTATATTAGAACATAAATTAGTAGGTTCATGGTTTACAAATTACACGAGACAATAAAATAAAATAAGCAATATGAAAATATAAATGTTGTATATGAAAACATAAAAATATTAATATTTTTTCATATACAACATGTAAACTTATATATATCCAGTCCTCCGAAGCGTAAAATAAACGCGTAGAAAACGAACTAGAAGCGGTTTCCTTGCTCGTTGGGTTTTGAACGCCAAGAAAAAGCTGCATGCAACGTCTTTTTGATGCCGTATAAACGTGCTGCCGGACAAACCCACGTCACCAAAGCCCGTGTGAATACTCTCATTGACTCCTACGTGTAGAAAACACTCGCCGCTTGATCCGCGCTCACCGGATGCTACGAACGCAAAAAAAATGCTCGATTTTAACGCCCGTGTGAACAAGGCCTTAATGTTACAAGCCTCCATTTCACATATCTTGCAGTACACACTGGTTACTTTATCAGAGCTTAAACATATACAGTATAATAAATAAACAATGGCACTAACAATTTATACTTATTTTCCCAGATTTCCTGTCTGTTAATTATGCATACACCCCAAAATTTGGTTTACTTCCAAAATCTCACACTCTTGGAAAACTACCTCATTAACATTAATAATCTAATGTATTTCAGTTACACAACATTTTGATTACAAATGTCAATATATGGGCTCTAAGACATTGTCTTTGGCACACAGTTTAAGAGACTGTAATGGAAGGATTTTTCTAAAGAGAGGGGGGGGATCAAGAGAGCAGATGGGCGTTGGTCGCTCAGCGCAAAAACCAGCTTCAAGAAGGAAAAGTACTGGGAATATAGCCAGAGGGTTATGCTGACTTGTTTTTCACTTTGAGGGGCTTTTACTGTATTTTTGTGTGCCTCCTGGTACCAGACGCCGTCTCCGTCAGGATAAAGGGGCATGCTGACTTGTTTTTCACTTCAAGGGGTTTCACTACGCAATTCTTATTTTTTGTGTGCCTTTTGGTACCAGGTGTCGTCATCATCAGGACCAAGTGCAAAACAACACCGCGTCCCGTGGAAAGGTGTGTGTGCTGAAACTAATCACTTCTGTATACACTGCTTGCACGTAAGCCGCTTTGGGCAAGGACGCTCAATTAGTATATAAGGGAAGGTTTCGCCTCAGTTTCTTTGGAGGCTCAACCGTGGGGACAGCGCGCACCGCCCGGTAAATGAAAGGCAAAATGAGTTGGTCCTCTGACAAGACTGACAAGCGGGCCCCCTCAGTCTACTGGTCTGGGATGATGACTCTATGTTTTTTTATATGTCTGTAAGTATTGTTTTGTTTTGTATGTCTGCATTATATGTGTTTGATTATTATAGTTGATTAAGTAAATAAAATAGAAGTATTGAACCTCTTCTATCTGATTCTTTGCCTACTTATGTTCTAATCCCTGGAACCATTTTCCCGCAACAAAACAGAGACATTACCTAAATAATTCTTAAGTACAAATACACAAAAATTAAGCACAGAAATTTAATATTATATATTATATTATAGTCGTATTTAGCATACTTGTCAAAGCGCAATTTTCCAACAGCATTACAGTTGCCCATATGTGTTCTGCCCAAATGTTGTGTGCTTTTTTAATTTTTTAACTGTGGTTTTCTCTTTGCCTCTCTCCCATAAAGCTGTGACAAGTAAAGCACCCAGGCAACAGTTGTTGTCATCTGCACACTCTCTCAAAGCTCATCCTTGGTAGCTTGTAACTCCCTCAGAGTTATAATTGCTTTCTTGGTGGCTTCCCTCATTAGTTGTCTTCTTCTATGATCACTCAAGTTTTGTGCAGGGGCTGCACTAAACATATTTACAGCTTCACCTTACACTTTCTATCCCTTAATGACTGATTTACCTAGACTACAAGTGATATTTTTTGAGTATGATATTTACTTGTCTTAAACCCCTGACTTGCAATTTTCAATCGCCTTTTGACAGTTGCTTGGAGTATTATTTTGCCTTCGTTATGTAGGTAATAATTCACCATAAGCTGGACCTTCCAGTTACAGAGCATGTATACTATAATCAGTTCAAATCTTTTTAACTTCAGACAGTCATCTCTTTTAAACAATTGGCTGCACCAGTGATGATTTTGGTGAGACATGTTATGGTGAATACACATACAATCATTATTTTGTGTTTCTAATTATTTTCAAAACCATTTGCAGAGAAATGTTTTCACTTTGATATTAAAGAGTCTCTTTCTGTTCAGTGTCAAAAATCAAAATGAAATCCCCTGTGATTTGATGTTGTATAACAAAAACAAAATGTGAAAACTCCTTTGGGGTGAATATAGTGATCTACCAGCAAATAAGGAGAATAGAATCAAATAAAGGATTGGAGTCTACCGCAATCTGTGTAATTATGGTAATAATGAAAATATAATCACAAAAATGAAACAAAATGCTTAGCCCTCTGACATGTGGGCTTTCTCTCCAATGATGCCTTTGCAACTGCAGAAACACTGGCAGTTGCAGGATTGACGTTGATCATCGTCTTATAGTCCCAGCGCAGTTTATATACTAAGATGGCTGGAAAGGGCTGGGTTTCTCTTTTCTGAAAGTAGTGTCAGAGTGTGTCGCTGGTCTCCACCTCAACTCTGGGACTGCAGTAGAGGGAGATGTTAGTTATGTATGCAACCGCATAACCCAGGGCTATTCAATTACAAATTCAGTTGGGCCAAATTTTAAAACCAAGAAATTTAGCTGGGCCAGACATTTTCAGCAGCCAGTAAGTAGCAGGTAATGACAAATTTTAATTCAACACAAATGAATGTGCTGTATTTAAAAACAAGCAATGTTTATTAATTGTTTCCTTTTAAATTTGGTCACATCTGACACAAGCACATCAAAAAATATATAAAAAAAATAACAAAAAAGCTACATATGAACAGAATCTCGGGTAGTAGCAATACTTTTTTTTCCACTTTTGAAATAAAAAAAACAAAACATTTTTGGTCAAATTACCAGGGCATAAAAATCAAAAAAGTGCACAATATTAGCAATAACATTTGTTTCCCTTTTGAAATATGAGATCCTCTCCCAATTTAAAGGGGTGGTCAAGACAGGCAAGGGATTTTGTTGTTTTTCATAGAACATTCACACGGTATCACTCATACGACAGAGATTAAATTTGAGTTCCACAACAATGCCTTTTCTGTGGATTTTTTTTTTCCCCAGGAAAATAATTACCTGAGTAGGTGTTTAAGGGCAAGGCTGCACGTATGGCGTAAAAGTGGATTCATTTATTTTAAAATGTCTTTGTACAGAGTTCTTGGGTGTTAAGTAATGAATCATTAATTATAATTATTGCTGTTATTTTTTTACTAAATCATTTTCCATGTTTCTTTGTTGATGAGCTAATGTTGAAGAGTTTATTGGTAGCAGAACATATTTGTGTACACACCAAAATGATTGAAGTAACAACTAATGAAGTGGCATGTTTTGATACCATTTTAACAAAGTTTACTGTCTGCCATCAATCACAGAGCAGCCCAGTAAAGTGACAGTAATACACTTGCAACCTTAAAACGCAGACCTCATCACATCGCTGTGCATAACAAAGCAGTGAGCAGGCAACTGCTCGTACACGTTTACTGACTGAGAGGCCGGCATTTCAAATGAGGTATGCCTTAAATCAAAAGAGAAACGGCATGCAAAGATGCATGAACACAAGAAAGTCAGTGACACTCGCCCTTACTGTGCTGTGCCAAATCAGAAGGGACAACTGAATTCCACAGGGCAAAGATATCTTCATAACATTTCAAATGTTTTGCATGCCGACCTTTTGTTTTGATGACTGGTTGCGTCATATTCAGCCTTTTGTTCATTATTCTGGCACAAGAGTAACTGGCCTGTCATTGAAATTCACATCTGTTCCATCTGAAGCACCGTGCACTTAGAAATATTTTCCTGCACATCTCCAAGTCTGACTTCATTTTCGCTGTAACTCCCTCACACCCAGTGTAGGATATAAACCAGCCCTTATGTGGCTCAGGGATATGCAAAGGGCAGCCCATACCGACACATACCTGTGGATTAACGGCATATACGCTCGACAATAAAAAAAAAATGGGTACTTTTCTATTATCGTGATGCAAATCAATAAGTACCATAAAATTACCTTTCCCATCTGTTACAATGTCAATAGTTTAAAGTTTCAATGATTCCATTAGCAAACTAAGTAGTAATGATAATCACCAAAGCCTATTTTTGGTTGCATTTGCGATCATTTTAGTTGCAGTCTGGAGCTCTGGTGGGACCAAGGGCTGGGCTACTCAGAAGTTGCTTCTGAGCCGCATGTGACCCACGGGCCGCCATTTGAATAGGCCTGGCATAACTTGTCCCTGTCTTATAGTCAGTCTTTGGAGCTCCCAGCTTGCTCCATTTTTGCAATTGTGTGATTTTATATATAATATATAAAAAACACAACTAATGAGAATAATTTGATGCAGTCTAACAAAGTACTTTGATGCATCTACTCTTTGCAGCACAGCAGTTTAATAAAGTTTATTAAATGCATCTGATTCAAAGAATATAACTTTTTAAATAGTTTTTAAGGGAACAGCAAGAGCTATATCTACATCGGTACTGTGCTGGTAAAGGGGACAATTAAGTTACTCCCATTAGAACAACTTGGGGCACAACTTCTACCATAGCTCTGGTCTCAGTCTCTTTTCTCTGTAAGCTGCATTTGAAACTCATTTTCATTGGCCACTGGAAAAGTCAAATGTAATTTTAAGCAGCTTTAATAAATGTATTTTGGTTATGGGCTCACTAATAGCTTTGGTTACTAATTGGTTACACTTTATAGTGCCTTGAACCTCAATTCAATTATATGATTGTGAAATATAACATTAAGGTGACAATTTTTAAAAGAGGCCACTTAGTAACATGAAAAGTATTGGTAATCCACAAAGATTAGTAAGTGGACACTGCAGTATGGTGGACACGAAAAAATGAAGCAGCATGCCCCACCTCAAGATATGGGGATGTTTCCTTTTTTTTTTTTGCTTGCTTCATGGCTCTCAATTTGGGTCACGATTTGCAGTGGTATAAGCCTGTCATAAAACTATACAACAGTTAATGTTTCACTTTAGATACAAGGAATTGCTCACAACAATGAAGAAGCACTTTATATATCTTTGCTTAGGGGTTTCTCTTTGGTAAAGAAAGTATTTATTTTAGGTACAATTGCAGCCAAATTATTATTAGTGTCCAAATGGAATTGACTAAATTAGTGTCTCCCTCTCAATGGTTTGCTTAATTTTATAATCTCTTCCTTTAAAGGCTCTTTGCAGCTCATAGCAACAAATGACCTATTAATATCTTAAATGCCAGGCAAAAGCAGCTGAGGCAAGTATGGGTTAACTAGACAAGGACCCTAGATTCATGTGGATTTTTTAAATGTACTAGGGGGCTTTGCCTCCTGCTTGCTTCGCTTGCCAATCCCCCCGGCCTACGCTACACGTCAGCCAATTTGCGTCTCTGACGCTTACGTTGTGATTAGAGGGCTGAATGCACCCCAAGGAGACTCGGTCTCTCCTCCGAAGCTCCCTCTTAAACAGTGATACTTTTGGAAACCAATACAGTTTTTTTTACCTCCTTTTGGCTTGCTGTTGCTGCTGCCGCCATGCCGCGTGATCAACATCTTGCACTAAGCTTCAAACATTTAAAAGCCTGTACAGTAGCTGTTTTTTTGTGTCACTGCCTTGTCTCTCTTCTCCTCTATTCGATCTCTTTTCGCTGTTCCGTTATTTCACCAAGTAATAATTTCCTTTTGTTTGCACTAATGCAATCTTTACTATAATTTTTTTTGAGACTTTCAAATTTTCATACTTCCATTATCTTTAACCTGCTGTGCATGTGTATTGCGCAAATATTTTTGAATTCTTTATGACGTTCTACTTTGTCATCTACTGTTTCGTCTTTTATTTCCGGCCCCAGCCATGGTTAAATCTCTTGAAACAAAGTCTCGTCTCGCGGGACGTGAAAGTGTCTTGTTGCAGTATAAAAAGTCTCTTCTGCCAATACTTTTTTTTATTATAATAGAGAGATATATTACTTTTTTTTCCTACAGGAACTGGGTGGGCAGGGTATGTGCTAAGTTTGGGGTTGGGGTGCGGCATTAATTTGAAGTGTTGTTCTACCATGAATATTGGATTTTGTATATGGGACTTGGGGTGTATATTATTCCCATTTGATTATTACTGTTTGGTCTTGGTGATATATTCAGACTGTCTAGTTCAGCTGTAGGGCAGTACATGGTACAGTGGGTGGGACAGCAACCTTATACATCCAGAGACCTGGGTTTGAATTCCACTCTACAGTTATTGTCACATGCTTTTTGCATGTTCCCTTCATGTGTGCTTAGGTCTGGTCTATTAAAATGGCAGCCTGCGGGCCACCTGTGGCCCAGAAGCAACCTGTGACTGGCGCAGCCCGTGGTCCCTCTGGAAACACAGAGAAAAACTGAGAAAAACACATTCTGCAAGCCTTCAGAAATTCCCACAAGATTCCTACAGTAGTATAGACCATGAATGCAAACTCTGAGTAGCCTAGCAACATTCAACCCACAATGCAGCGTGTTGTTGTGTGTCTTGAAGTAGTGATAGTAGTCTGTGATATATATTATACTAGGGGGCTCCGCCCCCTGCTTGCTTCGCTCGGCAACCCCTGTGTTTGTTTAATTGAATATACAATTTTAAAAGCGTTTTTTTTCCTTTGGAATCGTTGCTTTAACATGGTGCGGGACCACAGATTCTCATAGCGTATGGTCCATTATTGTGTAAATCCACGTTTTGTGTATTGAATGACGCAAAGGCGAAAAGACTTTGTTTTCCACTCTGTTCCTTTTATTTCTGACCTCGATTTGTCCTGCTGTTTTTTCAAGTACACCTGGATCTGATGATTAATTCCCTTTTGTTTGCGCTAATGCGATCTTTACTATCTTTTGTTTTGATACTGTAGTGACTGACATAATAAAGTGTCACAGAAGTTCTACTTGAACAATTGCCGACTTCGTAACCCCAAACGCAGCTTTCTAGCACCCTCTCCAACCCCTCTTCCTCCGGCTCCCCCCCCCCCCTTACCGTATCAATCAATACCCTGCTATCAGTCTTCCGTGCTGTACTCCGCCCTCCCTCAATCAGCTGTAACAGTCACTTAAAACAAAAAAGGCTTCATCTTGGTTGGAACGCCACAATATTTTCAAATTTTACTGCTTTTATTTTAAAGCGTCATTAAAAACAATATTTGGAATTACCCTTTCTTCAAGATTGTATTGAATTTTGATTCCGTCTCTGGAGACACATTGTGACAATGCAACATATAACTTCCCGTGAGTGAATATTGTTTCTGTTTCTCTAATAAATAATCTGACTTTTTCTAATGTTTGTTCCTGTGATTTGTTAATTATCATAGCAAAAGCTATTCTTACGGTAAGCTGTAAACATTTTAATACGAATGGCATATCACCATCTCCTTTGGTGTCCGTTGTTATTCGCGGAATATATACATTACCTTTCTTGTTGCCTGTTAAAATTTACATTGCTTCTCCGTGATCATAAATATACGCCTGACCGAATTGTGTATTCTTTGAAATGAAACATGTTGTTGCTTTGACTGGTGCGGGTGCACAGATTATCATAGCGTATGGTCCATTTATTGTGTAAATACACGTTTTATTCATTCAATGACGCGAAGGCGAAAAGACTTTTGTTTTCCATTCTTTGCCTTTTATTTCTGACCTCGATTTGTCGTGCTATTTTTTCCAATCACACCTGGTTCTGATGATTAATTAGCATCGCGCTATTGTTTGTTTGAGCCTTTCGAATTCCACTGCTTTCATAATCTCTTATCTGCCTTTTTCTCTCTCCAACGCTTTCGGGTCACTTTTCTCTGCGCTGCTCTTTCTTCTTTGCTGAGAGCACAGGATCTGTGTGTGCTACTGCTGGCTGTGGTCTTATTTGATAAGAAGGGCGTGTCTTGCAAGAATCTCATGTTTACGTTCCCCGCGAGATGCTCCGTGGCCAGTCTTTTTTGTCTCGCGGGTCTTTTAAATGTCTTCCGAGAACTTCCGAGAAGATCACGTATTGTTGCCCTGGAAATTTCGTTTCCAGGATTTTTATATATATATATATATATATATATATATATATATATATATATATATATATATATATATATATATATATATATATATATATTATTTATATATATATATATATATATTATTTATATATATATATATATATATATATATATAATATATATTGTGGAGCTAACCCGGACACAGACAGGCGCACATGTTGTTTTTCACCACCACACGTTTTATTTACACTAACTATTTACAGATATGGTCACTCAGGCCCAGTCCATTAGTGCACAAAACCCCAAACACTCTCAGTCCTGGCCACAAATGCCTTTCTTCGGGCCACCTCCACACCTCTCCTGTGCTTCGTCCCTCCACCTCCCGACTCCAGCCTCGAATGAAGGGAGACGGCCCCTTATATACATATATTTTCAGAATGGTATTGTCTTTATATAATAAGAAGAAAAATTTCAACATAAAGTGCAGTTTTTCATTTTAAAAAATAAGGCAGAAACATAAAAGTTAATTTGACCAGCTTCACCTTTAAACTCTGAGTAAGCTTAGCCAAAATTATTTTGCACATTAGGCTAAAACAGTGTGATCATTGAAAATTTTGTAATTAGATGTAATTAAAGTCCAATGATCCCCAATAAGAGCCAAAAAATCCGCTTTCTGTAATGCATCTAATTTTGCTTGCTTTTCAGTGTCATAAAGCTGTTGAATTTTACTTGAAATAGTCTCTTAGCATGGCAGTTGAAAAGTTGGATGACCTGACGCTAACTGTAGCACATTTTCTAACCCCCTATCTTCCAGCACTGTTAGTGGTCTACAGTCCAAAGCAATCCATTTTGCGAGAGAATTTGTAAGTTTGACCGATGTTGACTTACTAATTTTGGTCCTGAAGCCAGTCATTTCATCAGTTTTGGGCTGCTGACACCTTTTGTTGGTACTCAAACTTGTACTGCTAATGCTAACAGCATACACAGTTTCTGTGTTCGCTGTAACATGTTTTGCATTTAGATGGTACCGTAAGGTTGAAGTGCCTCGGTGTTATGCAAACTCCTTTTTGCACAGTTTGCACAAAACCACGCTTTTTCAAGGCTTCCGTAGGGTAGTCTTTTGAAATGAAATTTTCCTCCAATCAGTCTTAGCAACGCGCTTTGTTCCGACTCTTATATTTTTGTAGCTCTGATGTGTGTATCAATGTTATCGGTGTACCAGGAAATCATGCATTGTGAGAAGTTCCCCTTTGCTTGGAATGCAAAGTGTGATTAAATGCATTATTTTTTAACGCGTTATGGAGCACATGCATCGAAGCTTCTCAGCTGTGCTTGTGCTAAGAAAAGGAAATATTTTAAAAATAACGTAACATGATTGTAAGTGTAACCTTTTGTAAGTAGTGCCTGGAGGATTCAGAGTGTGGAGAAACTCTAGAGACAGCGCGTGTATTAACTTGTGGATTTTTCTGTGAGTATTTGGTAGCAGCGTCAAAAAGTTGCTTCCACAAGACCGCGTTAGCTGCGGAGCTCAGCTCAGAGTGAAATGAGGTGAATGGGAGGGGAGAGGATGACGTGACTCCCCCACCTGCCGCAACTGTCAATCCCCCCCACAAACACAGTGTCTTGGAATTTGCATAAGCACTGCCCTTCACCAGCAATTTTAACTTAGTTACAAAGTGATCAAAACTCTCGTTTATATCCCAAGGCCCTCTCATTAAACTTGTATCCTGCATTAGTCGTGGGCATGACAAACGCCGGCGGCTGCCTGTCTATGAACTTAATTTAAAACTTTAGGTTTACACCGTGCTTTGTTTCCGCAGTAGCTGCACTTATGAATATGCTTGTATGTGTCACTCGCTCGCTTCTTATTGTTTCACTGCCTTCTCAATTGTATAATGCATGTTTTCTTCAGCGCTTTTGGAGCTCTTCCTTGTTTTCTACGCACTGCGCCACAGTCAGTTCACGTGATTACGTGGGAGGCGTGATGATGTCACACGAAACTCCCCCACAGCCATTGAGCTGAACTCCATTACAGTATATGGAGAAAAATAGGTTCCAGTTATGACTACGCGTAGAATTTCAAAATGAAACCTGCCCAACTTTTGTAAGTAAGCTGTAAGGAATGAGCCTGCCAAATTTCAGCCTTCTACCTACACGGGAAGTTGGAGAATTAGTGATGAATGAGTCAGTGAGTGAGTGAGGGCTTTGCCTTTTATTAGTGTGTGTATATATATATATATATATATATATATATATATATATATATATATATATATATATATATATATATATATATATATAATATACAGTAGCAAAGGCGCTTATATAGGCTCTGACCTGACACAGAAACACACGGAGGCACGTGATAAAAACACAGACTTTATTTTCTTCACCCTGGCATCGCCTTCCCCGTGGACCCACAGGCAATACACAGTCCCAAAACACAAGTAGAATAATCAAGAACACACTTTTCTTCCACTACCACCACTCCTCCACAAGCATAGTCCTCCTCCTCCTCCCGACCCTGGCTCCTCGAGTGGTGGTGGCTGGCCCTTTTTATAACCCACCCGGAAGTGTTCCAGGTGCTTGACCACCTGTCCTAATTGCACCTCCAGGTGGTGCTGAAGATTCGTCCAGCCAGGCTGCTGAGTCCATGCAGCTCCCCCTAGCGGCCATCCAGCCCCAACCAGACTGTGGAGGACTCCATCTCCCATGGAGCCCTGCGGGTGGTTGGGGATCACTGTCAGCCATGGAGGCTGCCACCAAGCCGCCCCGGGGAGGTACTGGAGTGCCCATGGTGGCTCCACCGAACATAAGCAGCAGGGCCCGCGGGCATGGTACCCGCTGTACTTCACTATATATATATATATATATATATATATATATATATATATATATATATATATATATATATATATATATATATATATATATATATATACTAATAAAAGGCAAAGCCCTCACTCACTGACTCATCACTAATTCTCCAACTTGACGTGTAGGTAGAAGGCTGAAATTTGGCAGGCTCATTCCTTACAGCTTCCTTACAAAAGTTGGGCAGGTTTCATTTCAAATTCTATGCATAATGGTCATAACTAGAAGCTATTTTTCTCCATTTACTGTAATGGAGTTGAGCTCGAAAGCCGTGGGGGGCGGAGTTTTGTGTGACATCATCACGCCTCCCACGTAATTACGCAGTACGTAGAAAACCAGGAAGAGCTCCAAAAAGCGCTTAAGAAAACATGCATTATATAATTAAGAAGGCAGCGAAACAATTAGAAGCGAAGCGAAAGTGACATATAAAACCATATTCAGCGGCTCACATGAACTGACGAGTGCAGACAAAAAGCAACAGTTACAAAGAGTGCTGAACAAAAACCGAATTACACTGCTACGCTCAAATAGATAAACCACACGCCGTGGCGCAATAGTAGAGGCTTCGCTTCTAGCGCCAACATCCGAGGTTCGATTCCCGAGAGGGGATGCACTGAGTATATATGCACGAATTTTATTCATTTTACCTTCGATCCCCTTGGTTTGAGACGATGAAAAATATGCGTTAACACAGAAAGACAGATCACCAATTGAAGCTTTATGAATAATGGATACTTTATTCGCAATCAATGATTGTTTTGGTAAAGCCATACTCAGTGTATTCATTAGATGAACGGTAAAAAAGTAAGAGCGAGGGGAGGGTAACTTATTGAGGCACGCAGGCAAAACCACAATAGCACGCGGGGTCGATGTACTGTAGTGCGTGTCAACTCGATCTGAATTGCGCGATCACATTCGAAAAAATATATCTTTTCAAGTTCTATTTAGTCCATATGTGTCAAACTCAAGGCCCACGGGCCACATCCGGCCCGGCGTGCCCGCAAGATCATTTTTATTTACTGTATTATTGTTATTAATGGCCCGGGGATATGAAGCGCTGGTAACACAATAAACTACAGATCCCATAATGCAGCGCTTCAGCTGCCTTGCCAACACTTACGCGTTAATCAAGTCTAGCTTATGATGCTGCAAGTTATTGCAAGCTAGCCCACACGATGCCGAAGAGAAAAGGTGATTCTGAACATAGAGCCTTTAAAAACCGATGGGAGGCTGAGTATATGTTTACTGACATTGCCGGTAAACCCGTGTGTCTCATTTGTGGAGCTAATGTGGCTGTAATTACAGAATTTAATCTAAGACGGCACTATGAGACAAAACATCAAGATAACCTGAAAGACCTGAATGCAATGCACAAGATACAGAAAGCAGAAGAGTTAAAGAAGAATCTGACACTTCAGCAGACGTTTTTACCGTGCAAAATCACAAAGTGATTTCAAGTGAAGCTACTTTTATGGGAGACACAAATGCACCAGTGCAACTTGCCCCACTTTCCCTGTTGCCAAGTAATGTTGAACCAAATCGGCACAACGGTGTTCCCAAATACGCATTTTGCTGATAAACTGAGCGCACTGTGCACTGAGTTCGCATGGAGCTTTGGTGACTTTGAAGAACAAAAAAAGAATTTTGAGTTGTTTCGCAACCCATTTGCCGTCGATGTGGAAACTGCACCTGTGCAGATTCAGATGGAGGTGATTGAGCTGCAGTGTAATGGCACACTGAAGGCAAAGTATGATACTGCACGGCCCGCACAGTTTATTCACTCCATTCCCGCAGAAATGCTCCAGCTCCGTCTACATGCGGCTCGAACCTTGTGCATGTTTGGTAGCACATATCTTTGTGAGAAGCTCTTCTCAGTCATGAAGACTAACAAAACAGCACACAGGAGTCGCCTCACTGATGAGCACCTGCAGTCCATCCTGAGAATCTCCACAACACAGAACCTCACACCAAACAGAAATGAACTTGTTGCGAAAAAAAGATGCCACGCGTCCAGCTCTGATAAAATGACATAAGAGCAAAGACAACTGAATGATTTGATTTGTTATTGCTGAAAAGAACAAATTTTATTTATATTTCCAGGTTTTGTTATGCACCATGTTCATATTTGAATTTGTATAATTTTGACAGGATATATTTTTATGGAGAGCAAAATATTATAAGTTATTTAAGGTTTGAGTTGATTTATTCCGGAATAATATTCTGTCGACTAAATAAAAATTCCTTCTATTTAAAATTTAAATAGAACTTGAACAGAAACGTAATTATCATAATATATACGCAGACTTGCACGTAAGAGCGGGAGTCATCCGTTTTAACAAACAGCGTATTGCACTGATATGAAATGGCCTGCCCATTTAATTATTTAGGAATGGATAAATAAATTAAGATTTTGTACAAATAATGTTTTTCATTTTTCTTCCTTCATGGATTCTGGCACCCCCAGCCACAGTTGCTACATACATACAGTTACACATACATACATACATACATACATACAGTGGTGTGAAAAACTATTTGCCCCCTTCCTGATTTCTTATTCTTTTGCATGTTTGTCACACAAAATGTTTCTGATCATCATACACATTTAACCATTAGTCAAATATAACACAAGTAAACACAAAATGCAGTTTTTAAATGATGGTTTTTATTATTTAGGGAGAAAAAAATATATAAACCTACATGTATACTGTATATATATGATGTGTGTGTGTGTATCTGTATATATATAGATATGTATGTATATATATATATATATGTGTGTGTGTGTGTGTGTGTGTATATATATATCCATCCATCCATCCATCCTCTTCCGCTTATCCGAGGTCGGGTCGCGGGGGTAGCAGCTTAAGCAGAGAGGCCCAGACTTCCCTCTCCCCGGCCACTTCTTCCAGCTCTTCCGGGAGAATCCCAAGGCGTTCCCAGGCCAGCCGGGAGACACAGTCCCTCCAGCGTGTCCTCCTCGGGGCCTCCTCCCGGTTGGACATGCTCGGAACACCTCACCAGGGAGGCGTCCAGGAGGCATCCTGATCAGATGCCCGAGCCACCTCATCTGACTCCTCTCGATGCGGAGGAGCAGCGGCTCTACTCTGAGCCCCTCCCGGATGACTGAGCTTCTCACCCTATCTTTAAGGGAAAGCCTAGACACCCTGCGGAGAAAACTCATTTCAGCCGCTTGTATTCGCGATCTCGTTCTTTCGGTCACTACCCATAGCTCATGACCATAGGTGAGGGTAGGAGCGTAGATCGACTGGTAAATTGAGAGCTTTGCCTTACGGCTCAGCTCCTTTTTCACCACGACAGACTGATGCAGAGCCCGCGATCACTGCGGATGCCGCGACCGATCCGCCTGTCGATCTCACGCTCCATTCTTCCCTCACTCGTGAACAAGACCCCGAGATACTTGAACTCCTCCACTTGGGGCAGGATCTCTCCTCCAACCCTGAGAGGGCACTCCACCCTTTTCCAGCTGAGGACCATGCTCTCGGATTTGGAAGTGCTGATTCTCATCCCAGCCGCTTCACACTCAGCTGCGAACCGATCCAGAGAGAGCTGAAGATCATGACCTGATGAAGCAAACAGGACAACATCATCTGCAAAAAGCAGTGACCCAATCCTGAGTCCACCAAACCGGACCCCTTCAACACCCTGGTTGCGCTTAGAAATTCTGTCCATAAAGTTATGAACAGAATTGCTGACAAAGGGCAGCCCTGGCGGAGTCCAACTCTCACTGGAAACGGGCTCGACTTACTGCCGGCAATGCGGACCAAGCTCTGACACGGTTGTACAGAGACCGAACAGCTCTTATCAGGGGGTCCGGTACCCCATACCCCCGGAGCACACCCCACAGAATTCCCTGAGGGACACGGTCGAATGCCTTTTCCAAGTCCACAAAACACATGTAGACCGGTCGGGCAAACTCCCATGCACCCTCCAGGACTCTTCTAAGGGTGAAGAGCTGGTCCACTGTTCCGCGACCAGGACGAAAACCACACTGTTCCTCCTGAATCCGAGGTTCGACTATCCGACGGACCCTCCTCTCCAGTTCCGCTTGGCCTGCCGGTACCTATCAGCTGCCTCCAGAGACCCACAGGACAAAAAAGTCCTATAGGACTCCTTCTTCAGCTTGACGGCATCCCTCACCGCTGGTGTCCACCAACGGGTTCGGGGATTGCCGCCATGACAGGCACCGACCACCTTGCGGCCACAGCTCCGGTCAGCCGCCTCAACAATAGAGGCACGGAACATTGCCCATTCGGACTCAATGTCCCCCACCTCCCTCGGGACGTGGTTGAAGTTCTGCCGGAGGTGGGAGTTGAAGCTACTTTTGACAGGGGACTCTGCCAGCCATTCCCAGCAGACCCTCACAACACGTTTGGGCCTACCAGGTCTGACCGGCATCTTCCCCCACCATCGAAGCCAACTCACCACCAGGTGGTGATCAGTTGACAGCTCCGCCCCTCTCTTCACCCGAGTGTCCAAGACATATGGCCGCAAGTCTGACGACACAACCACAAAGTCGATCATCGACCTGAGACCTAGGGTGTCCTGGTGCCAAGTGCACATATGAACACCCTTATGCTTGAACATGGTGT